>NW_027250230.1:0-33223 GCF_030848795.1 Temnothorax nylanderi | reverse complement strand
TATTTAATACAATCTCAAGTATGATGAATTAATTGTTATTGGTACACATAAAAAATTTGGAAAACATAAAAACTTAAGAAAGGCTATTGCTTGAAGGTCAAATTGTGGGTATCAGCTTGTGGTCGAGAGGAATTGATTTCAAAGACAGCCATACAACTTTTAATAGTTATAGAGTATGCAAACTCCATTTTGCAAATAATATGTTCTTAAATTATGAGAAAACGAGATTGCAGCCACATGCCATTCCAAGTTGTATTGTGAGAAATAATGGTAAGTTATTTTCAAATACTACAATAACATTAGAATAACATTATACATGATATAATATCATTTCACAGATGAAGAAGCAGTTTCAAGTAGCTCAAATATAGAAACACACTGCATAAACACCTTAAATATTGAAAATACACAAGAAGAAATACTGTATTGGATTGGAATATATTGAATGAAAAGGACCAGGATGTAATGCGTATAGACAGAACAATAGCAAAAGTATCAGATGTATCAGAATCAGAAACACAAACGCCTTTGTCACTATCTTCTACAACTCCACGAAAAGTACATCTTTATCAACAGATAAGAGGATATAAAAGGAAGATAACCAATTTGGAATTAAAATTACAGCAAGCGAAAAAAGCAAAAAAAGAAGATATTAATACATTAAATATGTTACTAGACAAATATTTTCCAAAACAAACATCCGAATTTTTAAAAATGCAAGCACGTCTCTTTCAAAAGAAAGCAAAAGGTAGAAGATACGATAGTACTTCATTCAAACAACATTGTTTATCCATATATTTTTCAAGTCCTAAAGTATATAGAGATTTAGCAAAATTATTTTGTTACCTAGCTGTGCAACTCTAAAAAGATTTACACAAAACTGTTATATATGTCCAGATTACAAGAGAACGTATTTAAATACTAAAAATGAAGACTGACGGTTTGTCAGAAATTAATAAATACTGCATACTTTGTATAGACGAAATGTCTTTAAAAGCACACTTATTTTACAATATAACAACAGACAAAGTTATAGGATTTGAAGACATAGGATGTTCACAGAATTGTTCACAGTTGCCTGCATGTAATGTAGCAGTAATTATGGTTAAGGGCATCTGTCAATCATGGAAACAACCATTAAGTTATTTCTTTTTGAACTCCACAATGAAGGCTTCTGATTTACTGAAAATTATACCAAAAACAGTAAGAAAGCTAAGAAGCATTGGTTTGAAAGTTGTTGGTCTTACTTCAGATATGGGCTCCAATTTTTATCAATTAACCCGTTACTAGATATTACTGATAAAAAACCATATTTTACAATAGACGATCAGAAAATATTTTACTTTTTGATGTGCCTCACTTGTTAAAAGCAACTAGGAATAACTTATATCAACACAATTACGTATATGATGGGGATAAAATTGCTACATGGAAACATATAGACGACTTTTATATAATAGATAAAAGGCACAATTTAGAGCGGCTCCTAGATTGACAGATAGCCATATTAACCCAAATAATTTCGACAAAATGAAAGTTAAATATGCAGCACAGATATTTAGCCACTCTCTTTTGGCTGGTATAAATACATATGTAAATTTAGGTTCCTTATATGCGGCGGCTATTTCCACAGCAGATTTTATAGGAATATTTAACAAATTATTCGATATTTTAAATTCTTCGAAAATTTATAGCAGCAATTCTAACAAACAAGCATACACAAACACAAATGAGCAAGTCACTTTTCTCAATGAAACAATACAGTTTTTGCAAGGGCAGTAAAGTAATTAAAAAATGGAAAGGATATAACAATTCCATTAAATCAATAAGATGTTGGATGGTTACAATTAATTCCGCTACTACAGTTAGGAATTACTTGCAACAATCATCACTCCTATTCAGTAGTTTATTACTAGACGACTTAAATCAAGACAGTTTGGAAAACATTTTTTGGAGCCGTACGTAAACAAAAGTGGGAAATGCCTTTAATCCTACACCAATACAATTTTATCTATGGCTTTAAAAAACTCTTTCTCTATTGATTACATAAAGCAGATAGCGGAAATTGCGCAGCTGATGAAGAATCAATATTAATTCAATGTCAGGATGTTAGAGAAACACAAAATGTGATATTCCAAACACCTCAGAAGCTACAGCTTTATTAATTCAGATATGATAATTATGATTATCGGAATTTGCCAGTAACTGAAAGAAAATGTTTTTAATTACATTTGTGGATATTTATTGCGTCGGCCTTTTTGCTAACTTTTTGTGATACATTGAATTACTAGCCGAAAGAGATTGTAATTTAGATGAATCTCGTTTATACACTTATTTTAAAACGTATATATACAGACGATGATAAGTTTGGCAGTTTATATGTACCAAGTGCAGTATTTGTTAATTATATCACAGAATGCATATGAAAATTTTTCGAAAATATTAATATTATTACTCAAACAAATGTATGCAAAAGTTTATGCAAATTTTATCTAGGGGAGACCGGGGCTAAAAGGTCAACGGGTTGAAGCGTCAAATCAAATATCTCGGAACCTGTATATTGTGTGAACTCGCTATTAACATTGTAAACGCTGCTTATGGTACCCATGTGACCAACGGAGTTTCGGCAGGTTACCTGCCGTATTATGATTTTTACGAGGGCAAACGTGTTTTCGGAAGGTGAAAGTTACATTTTCTGCGCGTGGAAATTTTGTAATATCTGCAATATATTTGCTCTCCAAATCTCGAGGTACGTGATTATAAAGAGTAATGCATGCTGAACACGAATCCAGTGTAGTTTTTTCATTATCGTTGATGTTTAATATTTCGTGGGCGATCAGACCTGAAATTTGTGTTTGGGGCTAATCGGTCAGTAAGCAGTCCAGATGCATTTCCGGGCATTTCCAGGCTCACTGCATATGGAATATGGATGAGACGGGAATTACAAACCGTTCAGACACCGAATAGAGTCATCGGACGTCGAGGAGTGAAACAAGTCGGGCGAGTGACTTCTGCGGAAAGAGGAACCCTCGTAACTATTTTTTAATAACTGTTTCGCATAAAAATTTTAAATAAATTTTTATATTTTTTTCTTAAAAAAAATTATTAAAATGTGTCCCTATCATTTTTCAGGATTAGATGTACGTATATGTATTGAAAATGCAGTGTGACGTTTAAACCCCGGCATTTTTGAGATTTCAATTTTTTCCACCGTTGTCGTTTTTGCTCTATACCGGTTTAAACAAAGCGACGTAGACAAAAATTTCCTATATAAATTTTGTAGCTAAAGGTTCACTCTTTACAGTGGTATACCACATTAACTAAAATTATTTATTTTGTTGTTAAAAATCGGCACCGAAAAAAACTGACCTTTTAGCCCCGGTCTCCCTACTATTCAGTTCTCTCATCCTTGTCCTAAATTGTCCAAATATTTATTTGCTAAAACTATTTATTAGAATGAGAGTAATATTACATATTAAAATTTACTAAATAGAGACTTGAAAACAAATAAAAAGGAGTAAAGAAAAGGCTATTATTTTATGTCATAAGTAAGAATTTAAAACTTTGATTGGGGTTATGCAAATATGTTTACTATTGTTCAGAGATACACAAACAAAAACATTTTATATTTTTAATTTAATTTTATAAGTTTGTGTGAATACTTATGTTTTTATGTATGTTTATGTTCTTCATATGTTTCTTTATATATGTTCTCGTCGGGTGATGTATTTTATGTCATAAGTAATAATTTAACTTTTATTTGGGCTATGCATATTTTGCTATTTGTTCAGAAATACACACACAAACAAAAACATTTTTATTTTTAATTTTATTTTATAAGTTATGTGATACTTTATATATTCTTTATATTATGTTTATATGTTCTGTATATATTTTCTATATGTTCTTGTCGGGTATATATTTTATATATATTGTTTATATGTTCTATAATAAATACCTATACATCTTCAAATAAACTTATTAATAACAAAACTTACTAACAGTAAAAACTTATACAAGAAAGTAATCCCTAGTGTAACCTCTGGTGAAAGTAACCTCTGCTGAAACTCCTGGTGAACATTTTCTCACAATTTATAAAAACAATTCGCAGAATTTCTAATTCTTATGAACTTTTTAAAATATAATTATTTGTTATTAGACTTTTTTCATCCAGGACATGTATGGTTTGTTAAAAATATCCGTTTGTTTCGCATTTATCTTGTATAATTTATTATTTATTTGTTATGCTAATTAATCAATATTCCTAAATATTTTTTCAGGTTTGCACAACGTGCAACAATAAACTCAGATTAAAGAAGAAAGAAGAATTGGACATAGTATTTAATTTATAACTGATTGAGGATGGATACACATTACGATTTATTAGAACATTAATAATTAGATAATTATTGTATATAATAATTGTATACTTGTACAGTGATTTCAATAAAATTGTATTTTAATTAAAAGTAAATATTTAATACAACCTTTTTATAGTATTTCTCTATATATAGTACTGTTATTAGATATACATCTCTTTTTGATTGTATCGATTGGCTTTCAAATTAAAGCCCGCGCACGACTAGCAATATGGCGATCTATTAGTCATCAGATCAAAGGTGCCGACACCGAGTGAGCTTACTGTTCTTTCTTATACTGTGACACCAGACTCCCATTGAATCGATGCAACATGGCGGAACCGCGGTAAAATTCAAAATGTGCAATTTTACTCCATATGTCCGGACCAAGTTTGAAGTCGGTTTTTTTCGGTTCCAAAGGGAGATTTATGTTTAATAATGATGTTAAATCTTAGTTCTATATTATGATTGAATGAACATGGGGAATTTTCAATTGAGTTTGCAATTGGAGGGAGTAAGTGTAACTGGAATAGAGAATTTTCGACAATAGACAGGTCAGGTAACTGACATTTTTAGGAGTTTCTGCATGTTTCCATTGGATAAGCCACTCCCCAATTAACAGATTATTGTGCGATACTTCAAATACGATGCAGTAGTGAACTTTCACAACGCTTGCTTACCCTCCTCTCAATCATGAACATATAACAAGCTTGGACAGTAAAAAACGCTATTTACGTAGAAACACCCATATAACGTTTTTGAGAGTTTGCACAGCGTTTACATGACGTATGACGTTTGCTGAGAGTTCTTTAAAACATTTAGAGATCCTTTGTTAAGCGTTTAGGCTGCGTTCGGAAACGTCACCCGGGTACACACGGGTATACTCCCTTCTCCTAACTCGCTGAGATAGAAAGAGATGGGAGTATACTCGTGTGCACTCGGGTGACGTTTTCGAACGCAGCCCTGATAAGTCAAAAGCGTTTGCTTTCATCATTGAAAACTGCGTGCAGCCTCTATTGAGCTTAACGGGCGTTTACTCTTGTCGTTAGAAGAAACTGCGTAAAGAGCGTTAAATGTTAAAATCTGCTTTTCGCCTCGCAGAGGGTCTGCTTATATACGCGGCTGAATGTATTTTAAATGCGAGAAAGATACGCCGCCTAGCGGCATTGTTAGAAGAACGTTTGTTGAACGGAGGGAAAACGCTTGTCTTACGGCGTTGGGAAAAGCGTTTGCTAAACGTTTGAAAAATCTGACAGCAAACTCTCTGCACGCAGCGTTTACTGAGCGTTCTCTGAAAAGCGTTGTCTCAGCATTTCAGACCTTTCATGAAACGTTATATACAGCGTTTTATAAGCGTTCTGAAAGCGTTCAAAATCCAACGGCGTTGTGTAAGCGTTCTTATAAAGTTTGAAAGCGTATAAACTCTCAAAAAACCCTCATGGAACGGTTGTCAACGCTTTATAAAGCTTCTTAATTTTCGCCAGGGTTTTGGTGTCGACACCCAAAACTTGGGTGTCGACATCAAAAGTTGAGTGTCGACACCGAAACTTTGGGTGTCGACACCAAAATTTGAGTGTCGATACCGAAACTTTTGGTGTCGACAATCGGGTTTCAGTGTTGACACCCAATTATAAAACAAAAGATAAAAATTATAAAATGCAAGGTTAAACTTTAACTTATTATGAGGCCACATTATACATATATCTAACTTTGAATTTTATATATATATATATATATATATATATATATATACCCAAGTAGCAGATGATATTTTTTAAATGTTTTTTTAAATATTTATTTTTCATTAATTATACATTGTACAATTCATTATAAAAAAAATATTTTTTTAACATTTATTGAATATTTATTTTACATTAATTATTTGTTTGAACTAATGATTTAAACGCTCGACAGCACACGGATGTGCCTTTGCTTTGGTGGGCGTTGGCAGCATGTGGAGGGGATGCGCTGCTAGCGCATGCGCAGGGGCCATATTCTGTTCGTCGTCAGTGCCGTTAACGGTGTCGGCCATGTCGGCGCAGCTTCTATACGATACGAAAAACCTGCGCAACGACGCTTAATCGAACCGACAGTTATTGGTAGGTAGGAACGGAATACAGGCCCAGCGCATCTCCCGATCTCCTCCACATGCTGCCAACGCACACCATAAAGCGAAGGCATATCCGGTGTCGCACATATGTCTGGTATATTTATAGTCAAGGTTGGTAAATGGACGCGGCGTCAGAGTCGCATGATCGCCATTTTTACTCAGTGACGAGTATGTATGGTTTATCTATATCTATATATAATTCGAAGTTATATGTATAATGTGACCTCATAATAAGTCAAAGTTTTAACCTTGCATTTTATAATTTATATATAAATCAAACATCTGGATATCCATACCGTCGTGTTGCAATCTCCAAAATTTGACGAACTTTTTCCATTGCTGTTTAAGAAGAGCAAAGAAGGCGACGTCAAGTGGTTGCATAATGTGCGTGGTATTCGGAGGCAGACAACAAACAATAATATCGTTTTCTCTGCAAAAATTGCTGAGATGATACGAGAGATGTGATACGTGGCCATCCAAAAAGACTATGACAGGGAGAGGAATTTTCTGTTCTAGCAGATATGGGTGAAATACGTTTGTGATGTATTCGTAGAACGATGCGCTATCCATCCAACCGTTTTCAGTTTTTCCAAGTCCCCATCCTGGAGGAGCAGCTTCGATGCAGTTTTTAGGCAAACGTACGTATTTATAGAGAGTCAAGGGTGGTGCGATTTCTCCTGCGGCATTAACGACAAATAATGTCGTAATCGCTTCTTTATCGCTTGCGGAAGACACATCATATAAGGCTTTTCCTTTTTCCCCCCAGGACGAATCCACCCTTGGGAGCGCGAAAGACTGCAGTCTCGTCCATATTAAATATTCGACGAGAATACTGCAATACCTGCATATTAACTCCAAGCATAGTTTCCATATTTGCAAACCAATTGCGAATATAATTTTCCGTGACAGCCGCTCGCGTCTTGCTCAAATATTCGGCTTTCTTCTGCGATAAATGTGGATGTCTTTTCATGAATGACTCAAACCATGCATTTTCTTCCAGGAAGATTATCTTTAAAAGGAGTTAGCACATTTTCAGCGTCAACTATTTGTTTCACTGAGTAGAGTAGACATGCTTTATCGATTGGAAAGCCCATTCGACTTGTCTCAATCAGCCACGTAGATAATTTTTCTTCGACGTAAGAGCCAAGAACTGGAGGAGGGCCCGTGTGTCCCAATGTTTCTGGCACAGAGCTTTCAATCTTCCGTCTCAATGTTGTACGTGGAACATCAAACATTTTACTTGCTAGTGAAACAGGAGTCCCACTGTGTATAGCATCCAAAGCATTTTGCACTTGCTGCAGAGAGTATGTAAAAAATTTTTTTTCTTCACTGGCTCTTTTTTCTTTTGTGTTAATTTTTTTCGTGGCGGCATTGTAGCCTAGAACCGCAAATAAATTTCAATTACCACCAGGAATCATTAAATAAAGTAATAAACATTAAATAAACATTAAATATTATGCTACGATAGGTTTGTTCTTTATAGCTGAACTAGCTGCATTAGTTTAGAGAGTTTATTTTTCTCCCTCTACATTGTGTGGAAGGAAAAAGAAACTCTGAACTAATGCAGCCAGTTCAGTTATAAAAAACAGACCTTGTATAATATCTAATTTTGACAAGTAAGCACCAGTTTTAATAGGATGGCCAAAACTGGGGCCTTAATACGAATATTTTTAGTATTTTCGCTTTTGAACACTTTGAACCTCTTAGAGAAATGTTGCACTACCGATATGTAAACTTCCCGGGCGCTATTATACAATTACGTAACCTAAAAATGTTGCACATCTTACCTCGACGTCTTCTCGGCTGACGTAACGATTGGAATATTCGTATCCTTCTTGTCACAACGTACACTATTTTATTAAGTATAATAAAAAAACAATTACAAATGCACGTTGTTTCCACCTTGAATGCTGCTTAAATATATAACGTCTCGAAAAATGACAGCTTTGAATCAGTCACTGACTATGTGTAGACACGAAAAATCCTCGAAAGTGTTCGTGGTGGCCATAACCGGTGCAGTAGCCAAAACCGGTACTTCTACCCTACTGAAATTATTTCTCCTTTATCCTTTTCTCATTACATCAAAGGTAAAACTTTGCAAGTGAAATTAAACAATTATCTATAAATTCTTGAAAATAATTTATATACTGTAGAAAAATGAGAAAAGACTCGGGATAGCTATGTCGAGAATGCATTTTGAAAGTCTGCTACTAATAACAAAAATCTCTCCATTTGGATACTCATTCCATCATGAAACCACTTGTATTTGGAGCCGACAATACTACAGTCAGTCAGTTCGGCCTAATTTATAGAAAAATTGAGTTAGCAAAATTTGAAATACTTAGATACATTCTATTTGATTAGAGCTAAAATGCAATTACATTAATAATGTGTCCAGTCACCATCGTCGTCGATAATTGACTGACATCACCGAAGCATATTTTGCACTACAATCTGTCGAGTAAGAGCGTGGTCGCTACAACTCGCAGTTGGTAAAAGCTGTACTCCTGATTCTTGCGTGAGTCGATAGAGGATACTTTTCTCCTTGATGCTTTGCGAAGAAAAGCTCAGTTGTCGCTAAAGTTTTGCCAGAGCCAGGGAGTAAGATATAAGGAGACCGATCTCCGTACTATGAAAGTGGTCAATTTTTGGGCGAAAGTTGGTGGCGCTGGTGTTCCAAAAACGGTACCCTCGCTGCTGGTGACAGGCGGCTGAACAAAATTACGCGATGCGTAAGGTTGGAATTTTACTACATTGAAGTACACTGAGAAAAAAATCAATTACATGTGCTATCACGGGGTGCCAAAAACATAAGTAATTAATTCAATTGTATTATTATTAGACCCAAATATCCGGATTATTAAACCAATAACTTAATTATTATTATTAGATCCAATTATAAAAAAAATAATTTAATTATTGATTTAATAAATCCAGATATTGGATCTAATAATAATACAATTGAATAAACTACTTATGTGTCTGGCACCCCGTGATAGCACTTTAATTGAAGCAACAGCTTTTTTTTCTCAGTGTATAAGAAAAGTGAGTTAAAAAGTGAGTTATAATTGAGAAAGTGAGTTATAATAGTGAATTTTAATGAATTATTATGGCTATGTTTAATAGAACAAAAATAGATTTGTAAATAACATTATTAATCGAAACTACGAAATACTGTGCTGTGGTATAATAATAATCATGTAATAATTCTAGGTAGGCTAATTCTTGATAGGCTTAAGTTTTTCATTCCCAATTTTTTGTACTTTGTTCTTTGCGAACGATAGCCAGTTTTGCACCCCGGCACAAAACAAGACATTTCAATACTTTTCACTTTCAATAAATTATACGAATTATACGAATATTACGTAAATCTAATCGGTCTTATGGCTGATGGCAGAGAACGAGGAATGAAATGTAAACGTTTCGACGCACTAAAAAAATTTTTATATAAAAACATATCTAAATATATATAATCATATAATATTATATAATATATTATATAAAATATGTCTGTCTATACATATATGTCCATACTATGTTTCTTTTTCTTTTGTATAATCTCTGTTCGTATGTACAAGACAAATAATAAGAAAAAGAATTAGAAAATAATTAAAAGGATAATTTTTGCATTTTTTTTTTTCAAAAAAATAAAATCTGCAAATGTGAAAAATTTGTTCATATATAATCATATTTTATATACATTATTACATTTATATATGATTATATATAGGCAAAAAATGGACAATGCAAAAATTATTTTTTAATTATTTTCTAATTCTTTTTCTTATTATTTTTCTTGTACATACAAACAGAGATTATACAAGAGAAAAAAAAACTTATATGAACATATTTTATATAATATTTTATATAATATTATATAATTATATATATTTAAATATTGTTTTATATAAAAAATTTTTTACCGTGACGTATCGGCACGTACTGTCGTCGCCAAAGTTGACACTTGAACATTGAAACGGATCGTCACGTGACCCACCAATGATGGAACACAAGCGCTGCGAGTGGTAACATTTAACACTCAACTTTCGCCCAAAATCAGGCCAGGTTTTTGCGGTTTTTTTTTCCCTTGGTGGGTGTGTTTCCCTTAATATTAACGGGTCCGACTGACGGCTGGCGCCCAAATGCCGGGCCCGTGTCCTGTTTCGAGTGGAACTCTCTATCCGGGTAGACAGTTTCCTGTTTGTGTTGTTCGTGCACGTCCTGTGGTTCGTGTACGTCTTCCTATGGGGGTGTGAACTCCCCCGATGAACGGTACCGCAGTCAATGAAGATGCTCCTCGATGATATGACTGCCCGCGGCTATTATCATGAGGAGCATCTGAGGCGGTCGAATGGTGACACTGTGTCCAAACCATTCGACTGGGGATTTAGTTCCTCGGGGGACAAAACACCCCCTGGTCTTGACCTGCCGTTGGTCCTTTGTCTTTGGTTTACGTATTTTCTGTCGCCTCGAGCGTGGGGACTGTCGTGCCACGTGATGTTTGCCTCGTGTGTGCCATGTGTCGCGACTGTAGTCCGTAGTGCTGTGTTTAGGGAGAGGGGTTTTAGTGGGTGCAAGCCCCACACATCCCGGGTGGCCGGCCCCCGGTAGAATACGCGAGGTATTTCCCCTCTTCCTCCGAAAAAGGTTTTTGCGGGTAGCCAAGTATGGAGATCGGTCTCCTTATATCTTACTCCCTGGCCAGAGCAAAGCATAGGCGTCATGAGTGCCGCGTACGCGTCGCGCTTCGAATCTGTGTTACATGTTTAAACACAATCTGAATGCGGACAAAATGTTGGAAATCTATAAAAAAGCCTTGTTACTATCTGCCAACTCGTGATTTATAAAAAAAAAATGAAGATTGGATCCTGCAGGAGGATAATGATCCGAAACACCGAAGCAGACTCTGTACTGAGTGGAAGGAGCAATCTGGCATCAATCAATTTGATTGGCCGTCACAATCGCCCGATGCAAATCCGATCGAAAATGTTTGGGCATATATTAAGCATAAGCTTCGTGGAAGACAAATATTCAGTTTAAAGCAATTATCTTGAGAGATCCGTCGGATATGGAGATCCTTGCCGCAAAATATGTCTCGGAGATGTCAGTCAATTATCGACGACGATGGTGACTGGACACATTATTAATGTAATTGCATTTTAGCTCTAATCAAATAGAATGTATATATCTATGTATTTCAAAATTTTGCTAACTCAATTTTTCTATAAATTAGGCCGAACACGCTCTTACTTGACAGACTGTAAAATTCATTCTCCTTTATTCTTCTCGAATCCTATTAAGAAAAAGCGGAGACAAGATGAGAGAACAATTTTAACTTTATCATAGGAACCATTACAAATTTCTCTGCCATTACATATTTCCTCTTAATCACCTTAATCGGCCTTAATCGGGGGATTAAACCAGCTCTTAAACGAGGAAAATGTGGGATGAAGGCCGGGCCGGGATCGAACCCGGGACCCTTTAGTTACTAATTATCCGCGCTAGCGCAGAGCTACGCGTCACCCCACATCAAAGGTGAAACTTTGCAAGAGAAATTAAACAATTAATTATCTACAAATTCTTTAAAATAATTTACTTAAAAAAATGAGAAAAGTATCGGGATAGCCAAATTTGTTGAGATTAGATTTAGAAATTCTGCTGTAAATTTTGTCAATAAAATGCCCACAAAAATATAACAGAATTTGCTAACAAAATATAATGTCAGATTGACACTGCGAACAGCATCTGCCGTTTCGTATTTAGCTGTAGACAAACTTGTCTCTACATCCTGCTAAAATAATTTTGCTATAAAGATAAAAAGAAACATATACTAATAACTTAAACTTTAAATTTATTTTTATTCAAATAGCTATATTTGTGAATTTAGGTATTGGGCGCTGTAATATTAAAAAACTTATACTTTATATATTTTTATTTTAATATTAAAATATATAATATAAAATATTTTCTTCGTCAGTGAAAATTAATAAGAGGAATTATTTGACCAAACTGACGTTTAATATCTTAGTATTACATTAATCCATTCGACGTTTCGACACTCGTTTTGTGTCCTTATCAAGAGTTTACTAAAATAACGAAGTCATGTTACATAAAATATATCGCACAAGGAACGAAGAGCGTATAAGAAAAGGAAATTATCTACCTGTCTCATACTAGAGATTAGCCGCACAAAAATTTCTTGCAGTTTTAACACTTTATCAAATTTCAATAAGAAGGAGCCGCGATCCATCCTTAATTAATCGTGCGATGTAGCACCGAATTAAGACATAACCGGAACGGAGACATGTGAGAACAGTCGTTCCGAGTCGAAGGACGGCGTCAAACTAATTTGAAAACACCGAATACATGAGTGAGTCACCGAAAGGAAAAAATACACGCGGAGAGAAAAATATTATGTAGATCTTATAATTCGGTCATATAACGGATTAAGATTTTCCGTGTCTTTTTTGAGATTGATCGTATTATTGTGTTTTTTAATATAAAACATTTCCGCTATCTTTCTCTTCCTCACATTTCTCTCTCTATGAAAATATGATGTATACCGCCACACATTTATAATACAAAGTTTAACATTTTTTTCCGCGGTAGTAGGGCTATACGCAAGTTAGACAATCTCAGGGGACGGAGCCAGGCCGTCTTGCTGAATCTGGAAATCGGTGATTGCTATTATCTTTTAAAGTTCTTAAGATCCAGAATTATAAATATTGAAGCACAGTTACTCAGAAACTTATCGGAGAATTTGGTTATTGATTTTTTCGATTTCAATAAGGACAAGGTCATGAAATATAATACTACATTAAAGGTTAAGTCAATCACGAAATTCAACGGAATAATGAGAAAACGAAACATTTCGATAGATCCCTTTTCGAAAATAGATAAATCGAAATGGTTAGTCAACATTAGCAACCCATGTGCGAATGTCGGACTCCTGCCAGAGTTGTCCGCATGGCCCAGAAGTGGCACAATATTGGCTGCCAAGACTTGATGGGTGGTGCTGCCCCAGTACGGATAAACCGCTAGATCAGTATTGTGCCAGTACCCCCATGCAACCATATTCTGTTCTGAGCCGAGTCTCGTCTCAGTACTGACCGTGTATAAGGCCAGAAATGATATTGATCTACGGCCGAGAGTCGGCTCAGTACTGGGCATGTATTGGGTCGACTTAGAAAATTTTCGCTTGGGCGGCGCCGGAGGTAACAACCGCGCGAAAGCAACACGCCGCGAGGGGACTTTTCGCTAGAGCCCACGCCGGAGGTAACGACCGCGTTCATGCCGTCGTCGTCGCTCTCAGTGGTCAAGTCCCGATGGTCTCGATATTTCGCCTCCAGCGTCCGTAAGCGACCGTGCGTAAGACCGTGCGTCGCCGATTGCTCGGCCGGCCGGTTGGGTACTATAAGAGGTGCGGTGCGCTCGGCGAGCCGAGCGACACGAGCGATACGTACGGACGTGCAAACGCGTTTCGCTTGGTCCGTACAAATGTGTAAAACGTTTGTGGAATACGTACACGAAAGGGGCACGTACGACGAAGTCGATGCGGGGAGTATCGTTTCCCGTTCGCTCGCGCTCGTAGTCGATCGCCACCGTCGTGTAACTTATACGAGCACAGCATTGCCACGAGTATCGAAAGACCGAATTGGACTTGGAGAAATTCTCGCTCGAGCGGCGCCGGAGGTAACAACCGCGCGAAAGCAACACGCCGCGAGGGGATTTAGAAAGCTTTTTGCTCGAGCGGCGCCGGAAGTAACGCGGCACGAAAGCAACACGCCGCGAGTATGATATGGCAATCAGTGTTATCCCCGTACTAGTACTCTGTGTCGGGCCAAAGTTGGCGCCAAGAGTTGGCCCAATACTGGCAATCAGTGTTGTCCCCGTACTAGTACTCTGTGTCGGGCCAAAGTTGGCGCCAAGACTGGGACCCGTGTTATCATTCCGACATTGCCCCAGTAATGACACCGATCTTAGCTTGTACTGGCCCAGAATCGTCAGCCAGTACTGGTAACTCTGGCACCAGTACCAAGCCAGCACTGAGCCTTTATGAAATTCGCACATGGGAATAAACAGATACCGGACTCGGTTTCGGGTTTCCTGAGTTTGGGAGATAAATTCGCGTTACCAATAAACCAGTTCGACAAAAGGGACCGCGCTAATTCTGTTTTAGAAGTGATTAAAAATTTCGAGGTAAATGTTTACAAAATTTCGGCAAACGCGGTTAATGGCTTGCGAGGCTTGTTGACGGATTCTTTGTATAGATTTTTAGTGGATCAAAATTATGTTGATAGGGTCGACCGCTACATTTTAGATAGGTATGCTGAATGTAAAAAATTTTTGCGTGATAACCAGGATGTTTTCGTCACGAGAGCTGACAAAGGTCAAGTTACTGTCATTATGGACAGAAAGGAATTTTTGGAGAAAATGACTGAATTGCTCAATGACCAGTCCACTTACAAGAAACTAAAGAAAGATCCTATTAAACAAATTTCATCGAAATTAAATGAACTTGTCAAATCTTGGCGGGACGGAGGCATCATCGAGGACAAAGATTACTGGCGCTTAAATTGTACGAACGGCAATCTCCTACGCTGTTACGGGCTGCCAAAGATCCACAAAAATGGTTTCCCGCTACGGATTATCGTTTCGGCTCTGGGAAGTCCATTATATAATGTAGCTTCTTTTCTTCATGATATTTTACAACGTTCTATCTGTACTCCCAAGTCTCATATCAAGGACATTGCAGCTGGTCCTTCGTGAGAGAAATTAACGATAGAGAGATCAAGGCCGACGAAGTACTCGTTTCCCTTGATGTAACGGCTCTTTTCACCAATATCCCTAAGGAGTTAGTTCTTAAGGCAATAGAGAAACGTTGGCAAGATATCTCTCAGATCACAAAGCTCAGTTTGCCGCAATTTTTGCATGCTATTGAGTTGGTACTGAGATCTACGAGTTTCAGTTTTAACGGAAACACATACGAACAGATCTTTGGCAGCCCGATGGGATCTCCTCTATCACCAGTATTGGCTGATATTGTAATGAAGGATCTGGAAACTCACTGCCTTGCCGAGCTCAATTTTTGTTTGTCGTTTTTCCGCAGATATGTCGATGATGTTATTGCCATAGTGCCTAAGGACAAAATTAATGATGTTCTTACAGTTTTTAATAACTACCACCCTCGTCTAAAATTTACACACGAAATAGAAGTTGACGGGGCCATCCCCTTTCTAGATACTCTGATTATCAGAAACGGTAACAGGCTTTTGATCAATTGGCACCGGAAACCTACGTTTTCGGGCCGATATGTCAATTATTTTTCCAATCATCCACCGAAGTACAAGAATAACACGATTACAAGCTTAGTCGACCACGCAATTTTACTTTTGGACAAACAATTTCATAATTCTAACATTGAAACTGTAAGGGACATCCTTATAAATAACTGCTTCCCTGAACACGTTATTGATAAGCAAATTAACAAGAGGTTAAAAGAGCTAAATTATCGCAAGGACATCATCGACTCCAGTAATGCTAGTAACACTTTCGATGCCCGGAGACATCTAGTGTTTCCTTATGTAAAGGGTTTAAGCGAGAATATTCGCCGTCCCGAGAAAAAATAATTTTGACTAATTATATATGATCATACATTATTGTTTATATGATCAGATCCGAAAATTGGCCAGGTCTGACCATGCATGCTCATACAAAATCATATCAACGGTCATATCTATTCATATTTGACCATTAAAATATAAAAATATAAAATTTATTTTTTTCGTTAAACATTATTTTATTGCCGAAAATCTTTATTATGTGCAAGCTTAATTAATTAAATTTATATTGTACTTGAAAAATTTGCTGACCACCGCTGGATTTGAACCTGGAACCCCTGGATCTTGAGTCAGTCACCTTACGTACTGTGCTACAACGTTAATTAATAAAGACGTTTCGTATTGTACTACATATGTTACACTTATTGTTAGCAGATGTACGGAAGGTGTCAGACATAGATACTGTATAGTTTTCTAACAATATAATTTAATTCTACAAAAATGTAACAAATAATTGGATTAAAAATTATATTTTTCCGTAGTTTTTTCCGTAGTAGTAGATTGTTTTTTGTGCCGCTTATTGATATTGGAACATCATGTGTTTTACCTGGGTTCATGCACTCGGTTCTTCTTGGGATAGTAAAACAACTTATTAAATTGTGGTTTGATAAAAAAGGTCCTTGGAATATTAAAAAAAAAGAGTAAAGATATTGATAATTTTATCACAAGTATACGACCACTTCAATCATTTTGTCGATTACCAAGACCTTTAACATATTATCAATTTTATAATGCATCCAAAAATTACAATTTTTTGTTATTTTATTCTCTTATAGCTCTTATTGATCATTTGCCTAATGAATATTTTCAGCACTGGATGATGTTAGTTATAGCATTGTTTAATTTACTTCAAAATCAAATTACACTGTTTGATCTTAAACAATCAGATATTTTACTTAAATTATTTGTAAAACAATTTGAAAAACTGTACGGCATGGAACGGATCAAGTTCTAACTATAATAGGCTTATCGTATAGCTAATTGGACCAATTTTATATATAGTAAAAGTGTTTTTATTTTTTCGTATATATATATATATATATATATATATAATATATATAACTTCGTTGTTTATTGAATATAAATATAAATATAAATATGAGCGCCGCGTGTGTGTATGTGTGTGTGTGTATGTATATGTATATATGTGATATATGTACATGATACCCTGAAGATATATATATTATATAGTCATACATGAATTCATATATATATACAGTCAGGTATGAGTCAGGCTTGATTAGGTCTAATCATATATGAATCTGTACCTACTCATACGAATTAGAATATATTAGTCATATCAGCATAGAAATGGTCAGATCTAAATACGCACAATTATATATGGATATATATCCAGTTATATATAAATTTACATATAGTCAGGTGCGAGTTCATATTAGCCAGTCATGATTAGATAGAATCATACATAGATTTAAATATAGTCATATATGAATTCATATACAGTCTGGTATGAGTCAGGCTTGATCAGGTCTAATCATATATGAATCTGTACCTACTCATACGAATTAGAATATATTAGTCATATCAGCATAGGAATGGTCAGATCTAATCGTATATGGATCCATATATAATCATACAAGGAGCAAGATGTAAATATACATGATCATAAATATACCCATATATATTCATTTATGATTCTATACATAATCATATACAATTATATATGATTAGTCAAAATTATTTTTTCTCGGGGTACCTTAAACCGATGTGGCTTGGATGTCCTTCACACGATTCCCAAAAAGCTAGATTCAATTATAAAACGTGGCAAAGATAAACTTGACAACATGAAGAAAACAGGTGTAGTTTATAAAATTGACTGTAACTACTGTAATGTGTCTTATATAGGACAAACATTAAGGCCGGTATTCATAGTCGGTTCTTATATTTAAGACCGTCTTAAGTACAATCTTAAGACGTCATGAACCAATCACAGAGCCGTATTAGCATCTTAAGACATTACTTAAGACGGTCTGGAAATAAGAACCGACTATGAATACCGGCCTAAGACACCTGGAAACTCGTGTGAAGGAACATCTTCGTGATATTAAAAAAGATGAGAGTAAGCGCTCCGTAGTTAGCAAACACAGACTGACGCACGGGCATGATTTTAAATGGTCCACTGCGGAGGTTTTGCATATGGAGAGAAATGTGAGGAAGAGAGAGATAGCGGAAATGTTTTATATTAAAAAACACAATAATACGATCAATCTAAAAAAAGATACGGAAAATCTTAATCCATTATATGACCGAATTATAAGATCTACATAATAGTTTTCTCTCCGCGTGTATGTTTTCCTTTCGGTGACCCACTCATGTATTCGGTGTTTTCAAATTAGTTTGACGCCGTCCTTCGACTCGGAACGACTGTTCTCACATGTCTCCGTTCCGGTTATGTCTTAATTCGGTGCTACATCGCACGATTAATTAAGGATGGATTGCGGCTCCTTCTTATTGAAATTTGACAAAGTGTTAAAACTGCAAGAAATTTTTGTGCGGCTAATCTCTAGTATAAGACAGGTAGATAATTTCCTTTTCTACGCTCTTCGTTCCTTGTGCGATATATTTTATGTAACATGACTTCGTTGTTTTAGTAAACTCTTGATAAGGACACAAAACGAGTGTCGAAACGTCGAATGGATTAATGTAATACTAAGATATTAAACGTCAGTTTGGTCAAATAATTTCTCTTATTAAAATATATACTTTATCCAACATTTTTCAAGTATTATTATAGCACCGGCTATATTACGTATGTTGCAACATGCATTGGGTGAAGAAGATTTTTGGAAGGGATATTTCTTAGTAATGGAGAATATATTAAAAGGCAATGTAATAATTACTCTCTATAGACATTAATTTAAATAGGTGTTATAATTGGAAATTTTGAAATAAACAATTTTATATTGTTTTATTATTTTATTCTTTATTCCACTCTTTATTCCAAAATTTTTATTTATTATTTTGTTTATTGTTTATTAGTAATATTCTTCTTCTCCTGTCAGTCAATTGGTGCCATTATGCTTATTATTTTTGCTTCTATTTTGAGCCACTTTATCAGAAAGCTCTTACAATAAGTAGAGCAAATCAGAATAAAGGACCTCTCACGATTTATATAAAAAAAGCGTTTTTGGTTAATTTTTTTTGAATCCGTGATATGTTGTAGTACTTCACCCCCCTGATAAACAATTTCAAATTTCATCAACTTTCTATTATGATTAGTTTCTGAGTATCTATATAAACATTTGAATGTTGCGTTTTCAAGACTGTCCGTACGTTTCTCTACACAAGTTTGCACTTGTGTGTCTGCCCGCATTTGTGTGTATGAATGTCCGTGAACGTTTTGCGTTTGTCAGATTATGTGACTATGAGCCGATTTCACAGTCTCCGATTAATTTGATCCTCCGATTAAACTCACTTTGCATCTCTTTCTAATTGTCCCCCTTAGAAAGAGACAAAGAGTGAGTTTAATCGGAGGATCAAGTTAATCGGAGACTGTGAAATCAGCCCTATATATGTGTGCACAAGTTATTTGCTTGGCAGGCTCGTTCAGCAAATTCAATTTATAGCAATCTCAACGAGGACTAGTCTTCGTAGTTCAATCAGGTATCACTCAAGTATCACACGCGAGTAATTGCTCATCAAGCCGCGAGTTCACCGCTATCGAAATATAATAATAATAACCGAAACACGTTCCTTTAAAATTGATTGAATCAGAAACTGTATTTGGCACGAAGAAAAGTATAATATGGAACACAATCATTCTAATATCGCATATTGCTTAAACAAGTTTACCAATATGATAAAGTAAAATTTAGTATATCTTGTGTTTTTGTGAGATAAGAGATAGACATCTTTCAATTCTTTCAATACTAGAGATCAAGAACATAAAATTGACATAATGTTAACATAACACATAAAATCATGTAAATTAAATTACTATATACTTTCTTTTATAGCGTTGAAACTCATCTCTTAGAACTTCTAAAAACGTACAAATATTATTAATTTAATTATTGCTTGAAGTTTAGGGATTTGAAAAAATTAAAACTGCTTTTAAGTAACATATAATTAATTTAATTATTTCTAATTTTAGTATAATGTATAACTGATTATCGTATTTAATAAATATTAGTCTCGTCGTATTAGTATTTTGCGACGTTGTTACTTTGCTATTTCTTTTACGATCTGTTCTTGCTGATAGATTTTGCTTCTTCGATATCGCGATGACTACCCAATGGGATACACGAACCGAAAACGAGAGCTTTATGTCGGTATTAAAATCAAAATCTACATAATCATAGGTATCTTGAAAATTTTCATACTGTTCAAATTCTGAAAATTGTAAGTGCGCGTTATTTGAAGGTTTCTTAAACATACATATTTGTAATATTATAATGCTTTCTAAATATATCACAATTTTTTATCAAACTGCGAAGCTTCTACCTTTCCATTCGTTGATCGAATACCGGACCCATGGGTGTTTTAAAAGAATTTGTAAGACTCCAGTTGTTTTTAGCCCATGACTCCAGGCAACCTTTGTTTGCGTTCATTTTGCAATCTATCTCATTGTTGCTTTTATTTAAATCACGGAACTCTGAAATAATGCGCGCGTTTATAATACATTGTAGGTAGGTGTGAAATAGTTGAATGCTTTAGTGAATAAGTTTATTTAGAATATATTAAATTTGATAAAAATTATAAATTTTAATAAGAATTTTAGTACTCATGTAAAAATTTTAAAAATAATTTTTACTTTTAATAATATTTTGGTTTGCAAAATGTAGAAATGCTTATTTCGATCTTCATAAATAAGACTTCGACGATAAATCATTTGATTTTGGAGAAATAATATTCCAGATTAAATTATAGTTCTACACAAGTACTCCGCCATCATCCTCTGAGAGGCATATCAATTCTACTGTAGTGGGTTTCCACCCATCTGACGATCCACGCAATACGGTTACTTTTCCGAAAGTATGTAACATCTGATTCGCGACGATAAAAAACGCGAAGATAATTAGCGTATCCATCGATGTTCTCTTCATTGTCCACGAAAATATGCTGTTCGTAAGATTAACGATTATTCATATAAAATAGAAAAAGATCAAACAACATAACAAAAGAAATATTATATATCTAATTAATTACGTTGTTTTATGTATATTGTGTCACTTCAACAAATTTTCTGCCGAGTTGAATCTAAAGCCCCTTGCACAATAGGCGATAGCGATAGCGATAGCGACAGCGACAAAGTTGCCGACAAAGGTATAGCTTTGTCGGCAACCTTGTCGCTGTCGCTATCGCTATCGCTATCGCCTATTGTGCAAGGGGCTTAATGGCTACAGTTTTATCTATTGTGCTATGTACTATACATTTAAATGAAATCCGTGTGATCAAATTACTTTCCTTTATTTGAAGACAACAGCTTGCACTTCAGCCACGATAAGTCAATTTAAGTGATGAAATAATAAGACAATTAAATATTTTATGACGAAACGTTTTGTGTTGTGTCAGTTTTATACTAATCAGCCTGCCGGACGACCGGCAGTGCTAGGACGAAATCGACTTCCGCGATGACAGATTCATTATCTACTAAATGTGCCTGACGCATTAGAATATTTATATATAAAGATGTCCTACTCACACACACACACACACACATAGGACATCTATTTATATAAATCGGCCAATCAATCGAAAATTGTGTAAGAGATAAGACTACGATTTAAAACTCTCGGCTCTAATTGGTCAATTGACTTACTTTTTAAGTCTTAGTGTTTACATTTTTCTATGTGTGTAATGCATTGGTACATCTTTCATTACGGTGCGAATGTATATTTTAATGTCAATAAGAGACGAAAATTTTGATACAATAAATATCCAAAACGCAGCGTGACAAAATCACCTGCAAAACCCTATCCCAATCGGAGGGGTGGTCCATTCAAAAGTACAGCCTATAGTTTGCTGCAACTATTTGAGAAATGTTTATTTTATTTAAGAATACACTATTGGAAAATTTGTGTTAAATGTAACATAAATCACATGTCTCAAACGATCCACTAAAATTTGTGTTAATTTAACGTAATATGGATATGTTAAATGGTAACACCGATACTATGTTAAAATATTTCAACAGAAAGGAAATGTAATTCTGATCGTAATTTGAGGCTAATTATGTGTACAATTAACATAACTTTTATGTTGAAGTTAAGATTATAAGATAAAATCAACACTCTTTTCCTGTAAATTTTAACACATTTAATAATTACTTTAAAATTGTGTTACTTTAACATATTTTTTAAATTATTTTAATAATTTTACATTTTAGATTTGTAAAGTTTAATTAACATAGCAGGCATATGTTAAATCTACACATGTATGTGTTAATTATTTTACACAACAATTTTATATATATATATATATATAACAAGGACCTTTTTAAACAAAACTACAAAAATTTTCTAACAGTGTAGTATCAAGCGGTGAGTAAATTTTATTTATCTCGCGTCTTATGCCTTATTCATAACAGAGCAAAGCGTCATAATTCGAAGAAAGTAGATAGGATCCAATAAAATATCGAGGTCGACCGAATAAAGAGAATTTTTCGGGCAATCTTTTTGGAAGTTTACGTAATTATTGTGAGTATTAATAGTTGACCAGTAATCTTATTTGTCTTGAAAGATAAGTATGGATTCTCGATCAATAAAAAAATTACTGTGACGGGAGATACAGGAGAGGCACTGTGTGATGTAAAAATCACCTCTGGTACCCGTTCGCGGATTAAAAGTCATCGTCATCGCACACGTCAAGGAAAACATCTAATGCTTATCGATTGCAATTCAATTGCCTCTCGCGGTGAAGACGTACTTGCAAAACATTCTGTTTATACACACAGTTAAAATTACAATAAAATTAAAAGATGGGGGAAGAAGTGCGGTGTATCAGTGACATATTTTTTCGCATAAGATAAATACGCTACCTATTACAGAATTGTGTGTGCCAAACGAGCAAACGCAAGTGCATTCTGAAGATACTGTGAAGATAGTGTGATAATCGTTCACGTGCTCTTTAAATTGCATAGAGATTTTGCTACTAATATATTAGAGTAATTGCGGTAGTTACTCCAAAAGAGAGGGTTGTCACTCTAATTTGAGTAAATTCGGATTTATAACATGAGATAGAAGTGAATATTTCACTCAAATTTTTAGTGCAGCTACTCTACCAGAGTAATGCGATCTTACTCTAAAGCTACAGTGAATTACGATTCACTAAAGATCGACTGATAAATGACTACCAGAGTGAAATTTTCCACTCAAAAATTGTAGAGTGATGTAATTCACTCGTATAATATAGACACTAATCTACTGCGCTCGAAAAGGGTGCCCTTTCACTCAAATGGAGTACGATGTTATTCCACCTTATAAAGCGCAATTTAACTCTTTCTTATATAGAGTGGCAAATCACTCGAAGTGCACAGGCTAAATTTTCACTTTTCATTACACTTGCATTTTACTCGTTTTGAGTGATTTCACTCTCCGACTTTTCGATAGTACTTATCTGCAGATGAATGCGATAATTATAACATTAAAAATTCTTAGAATGCGATATGATCATCGTCCACGTACTTATTTTAGGAATGTAAATAACACTAAAAATCTCTTAGGATGTATTATTTAGACTAAAGTAAAATATTTTAGAAAAGCGATAAAATCGATCCTTTTTTAGCTCTATAAAAAGAGAAGTCTTGGACTGAAGAGGCAGTTCCCGGCAGTTCCTCGGTAGTTCTTCACCTCGCAGTGAGTATTTACGACACAGTTACTTTATTGTGTAATTAAGTCTATTGTAAATAAAGTTATATAAATTCTTTTTTTGTGGAATGATATAATTACCTACAATAGCCAACGCCCACTGACTCTCGGCGTGATTGCCCAGAAAATCTATGTTTGAAAAGTTAAAAAAACAAAAGTATAATATATCATACTCCTAGAAGAATACAGTCACAATTTTAAAAATTTAGTTTTGAATTAAGCCGATAAAAAGTATGCCTAAAATGTTACGCTACAGGCTGGATTCCGATATTTACTGTCAGCAATTGTCAGTACTGAAAATCTATAGTATACGTGATGTAAAATATAGAAAAATATAGATTTTCGGTACTGACAGTGAACATCGAAATGCAGCCATAATAGTGTCACAAGTTTATAAGCGAAATCCGAATAACGCAGAAGTTAGTCTTTTAAAATTGACACCGCGACTTGGACAATATAACGGACAATACAACAATAAGAATACCTATTGTTAAAGACACGTAATATTGCTTTACTTATAAATAATTGAAAATAATGTGCACATGCTAGTGTCTTGCAATAATACAGTACATGTATTTTCAAGCAGTATTTTCCGGAATTTTTACTTCTAATACAAAAGCATTGATAATCTAGTTAGTTGTCTTTATTGCCTAAATATCGGCGCAACTGCATAAATAGAAAATTTTGCAGGGACGATACGCGGAACAGTCTATCATGAGTCTGCTAAGTACGAAGACATTTCTGTGCGTTGTAATCAATTTGATAGTGTGTCAATATACTCAAAGTCTGTACATCGTACACGAAAATTCCAGCAATGCTACTTTTCCTGCAGTGAATAATAATGGTGAGAAAAAATAAAAATTTTAAAAAATTTTAGTTAATTTTATCAACATATACGATTTGATGATTACTTGCTGCAAGTTTATGTTATTTTTTCTATATCAAATGTAAGTTTTTTCTATAACAAAATCTGATAGAGTTTTAGCCTCGTAAACTTGCAACTTAATAATTACGATAATGTAATATTTAAATAATTCACTTTCAATAAGATTTGTAATTTAATCACGTATGACTTTCGCACATAGGCTTAGTATTTCTATCGAAATGACGATGAGCGTCTTAGACCGGTATTCATCGGTTCTTATTTCAAGACCGCCTTAAGTAATGTCTTAAGATACTAATACGGCTCTGTAATTGGTTTATGACATTTTAAGATTGTACTTAAGACGGTCTTAAATATAAAAATCGACTATGAATATCGGCCTTTTTTACTCTTCTCTCTACACTGACATTTTTCTTAAACGATGGATGAAGACTCGGGTAGAATAGTAAGCGGACATAATGCGGAGCTCGGAGACTTTCCGTACGTGGCAATGATATATCTACTCGTGGGCAACGGAACAATCAGGCGATCCGACGCCTGCGGCGGCACGGTCTTATCCAGAAGATGGGTTCTCACAGCCGGCCATTGCGTAGTAGACTGGCCGCAAAGATTTTTTGTAGTGTTCGGTATCGTCGACAAGTCTAATATTAGATATAATTTTCTTCAAGACCCCGTTGTGTCGATGATTACGAATCAAACGTTTATACATCCGCAATACTCAATGCACTACAATGATATTGCCTTACTCTACATGCCACAAAATATTCCCTTTTCCAGTAAGTACATTTAAATTGATATTTCTTTTCCTTTTTCTTCTTGCGCTTATTCATATGTCGGCATTATTTAATTATTCTATGGAAAATATGCGGAAAGTTAATAACGATTTGAATAACAAATAATCTTATAAATGTGGAAAGAAGACTCATTAATCAAAAATCGTAATGTGTATCTATGTAGGACTGCAGCAGTTCTTTCATTATCTTTGATACGTACTAAAAAAAATACAAACTATTACTAAAAAAATATTACTAACGTATATCACGCGTCAATATATTTATTTTAAGGAACTATTAGTTAAATATAATATTGTCATATTTTAGAAGCTATTCAGCCAATAAAATTCGCGTGGTATTATGACGAAAGTTTTGCAAAAAGAGATGCTCAAGTGATTGGTTGGAGAAAAGATAATACGGATGGCAAAGGTACTATAAAACTTAAGTACGCCACGGTGCCGATTATAAAAAATAATGTATGCAAGCAATCCTGGTCCATCAGCGACAAACACATTTGCACGATCGCAGGATTGGGACAAGATGCTTGTGAGGTAAAAAATAATTACAAATAATAAAGTTATAGTTTACAATAATATAGTACAAAAATTACAAATACATGAAGTGCAGTATTCTAATGCGCAATATAAATCATCTTAAATCGTTTTAAAGGAATACTAACGCTGTCCTACTGTAATACCGACATTTTAAAAATACGTATATCTTTTTATTGGCTTTATGGATTTAAAAATCCTTCTCCAAAGAGTTAAAGTATATGCACTAATGCTTTCCACAAAGGTCGATTTTATACCGAGAACAAAAATAATTTCAGAAATGCAGATAATAAGACGTCAACTTGTGATGATAACATTTGTTTCTTAAAAAAGTTCTACAATTTGTTGTTACAAAATGAGACCGTCGTGGATTACATCAAGAAATACCATACCGTTCTCAGAATTAGGCTTAGACCTCTAACAAAAAAGTTATGCGTAGAAAGTTATTATCGCGTGCAATGTTCTACTACACTGAAAAAAAAAATTGCTAGATTCAAGAAAATTTAATTTGAATTAAGAAAACCATTGTTTTGACTATTTGCAAGAAAATTATTTTCATAATTTGAAACATTTGTATTTTTAGAAAGAAAAAAAACATTTATTAATGTAGAAAAATTATTTCTTTAAAGTAAGTAAATGTTATTTATTAAACAAAAAGTATATACTTCAATTGAATAACTAATATTTTAAACTATAAAACGCATTACAAAATAAAAGAAATTTTGTTTTTCAAATAAATATGCAAATTTTTAAAATAAGTAAAACTTTTTTTTAATGAATCAAAAGGTTTGATTTCTGCAGTAGTAATAAGAAAATATATTTTTAAACCAAAAAACTGCTATTTTGAACAAAAAAAAATTATTTTTTGTTTTAAGTAAATTGTTAGTTGAATTAAATAAGCAATACATTTTATAAACCTTCAATAACAAAATATATTTTTAAATAAAAAAACTCATTTTTCAAAAAAAGAAAATATATTTTCAAAATAAAAAAATTCATTTTTAAATGAAAACCATAATTACTAAATTTGAAAAACGATATCATTTTTTAAGTAAATTATTTTTTTCTGTATAATAAGAAAGTTAATTTATAAATCTACAGTAACAAAATATATTTTTAAATAAAGAAACTTATTTTTCAAAGTAACAAAATATATTTTCAAAATAAAAAAATACATTTTTAAATAAAAACCATGTTTATTAAATTTAAAAAACAATATCATCGACACAGAGTACTAGTACGGGGACAACACTGATTGCCATATCATACTCGCGACGTGTTGCTTTCGTGCCGCGGTCGTTACCTCCGGCGCCGCTCGAGCGAGAATTTCTCCAAGTCCAATTCGGTCTTTCGACACCGACTCGTGGCAGTGCTGTGTTCGTATAAGTTACACGACGGTGGCGATCGACTACGAGCGCGAGCAAACGGGAAACGATGCTCCCCGCATCGACTTCGTCGTACGTGCCCCTTTCGTGTACGTATTCCACAAACGTTTTACACATTCGTACAGACCAAGCGAAACGCGTTTGCACGTCCGTACGTATCGCTCGTGTCGCTCGGCTCGCCGAGCGCACCGCACCTCTTATAGTACCCAACCAGCCGGCCGAGCGATCGGCGACGCACAATCTTACGCACGGTCGCTTACGGGCGCCGGAGGCGAAATATCGAGACCATCGGGGCTTGACCGCTGAGAGCGACGACGACGCGAATTCGATTATCGTACGGGATATCCGGCAGCCGGTCTCGGGGGTCGACGATACGCCACGTTGACGTAAAGCGAGACGAATGACACCATAATTCGGGGTACTTGTAACCGAGAGGCACAAACGCGGTTGTTACCTCCGGCGTGGGCTCGGGCAAAAAGCTTTCTAAGTCCCCTCGCGACGTGTTGCTTTTGTGCCGCGGTCGTTACCTCCGGCGCCGCTCGAGCAAAAAGCTTTCTAAGTCCCCTCGCGACGTATTGCTTTTGTGCCGCGGTCGTTACCTCCGGCGCCGCTCGAGCGAAAATTTTCTAAGTCGACCCAATACATGCCCAGTACTGAGCCGACTCTCGGCCGTAGATTACTAAATCATAATATTTTTATTTCTTTCATTGAAGAAAATATATTTTTATATTTTTTATTATTACAGATTTTTATAATTATTTGTCTACATTAAAAATATATTTATTTTATATGCAAGTAATTAATTTACTTACTTGAAAAAATAATTTAATATATTCAGATAAGTCATTATTTTATTTGAAATAACTTATTCTTTCCATTAAGCTTTGATTTATTTATTTTAATATAATTGCATGTTTAGTAAACCAAAGTATCTATTTTTTCAAATAAAGAAATTCAGTTCGTAAATTTAATAAAATATTTATTTAATTTATGATATTAATATTTAAAAAGGCAATCTTTTTCATGTTAAAAAATAAATTGCTGTTTTTGAGAAAATATTATTTAAATTAAAAATTTTATTTGAAGAAAATTAGTTACTAAAATCAAAATACTTTTATTTTTTTCATTGAAGAAAATATATTTTTATATTTTTTATTATTACAAATTTTTATAATTATTTGTCTGCATTAAAAATATATTTATTTCACGTGCAAGTAATTTATTTACTTATTTGAAAAAAATAATTAAACAAATTAGTATAAAAAAATAATTAAATATATTCAGATAAGTCATTATTTTATTTGAAATAACTTATTCTTTCCATTAAGCTTTCATTTATTTATTTTAATATAATTGCATGTTTAGTCAAGCAAAGTATCTAATTTTTTTAAATTAAGAAATTTAGTTCGTAAATTTAATAAAATATTTATTTAACTTGTTTTATTAATATTAAAAAAGGCAATGCTTTTCATGTTAAAAAATAAATTGCTGTTTTTAAGAAAATAATATTTAAATAAAAAATTTGTGTACTTAAAAACAAAAAAATAAAATGTTAAACAAATATTTGCAAGTATAAAATAAATTCTTTATAAAGTTACAAAATATTTCTTTAAATCAAGGAAATAATACTAAAATAAATATATTTACTTAATATAAACAAATTTTTTTTTCAGTGTATAACCTTATCTATCTTTGTCTACATCCTTGTTGTCTATACAAAGACAGATAAGGATAACGATTGAAATTATCGACATTTTCGGAGTTTGGCCTTTGCTTTAGGATCCCCTTTCAGCTTTAATAAATAAAATTTGAAAGTATCTCTATTTTCGTAAATTTATTATTTGATATTGTACTTTTAGGGCGTCAGCGGCGGTGGTCCTCTCATCGTAAGAAAAAATGGTCGTGCTTATCAAATCGGTATTGTGAGTTACGGAGACCAAGTGTGTCCTAGCAAAGGACCTTACGTGTTTACTAAGGTTTCTTCATATATAGACTGGATTCACGAAGTTATGATGCAACGTTATAGTGGTGCATAACTGTAATATTATCGATATGATCAGTAATTTAAATGTATCGTGTATATTATATGTCTTATAATACCTATAGTTGTACATATTATAGTTGTAAAATACATCCGGATACTAGGATATCCGAATATAAAAATTATTCAAAATAATTATTTTTGCTTAGTCAAATTCTAGCGTTCAAATTATTTGGATAATTCGAGTACTAATATTCTAATTTTGAAATCCGAATTGTATTTATAATTCTAATCGACATATAATGTTTACTATAGAACATATAGAATAAATTATTATAAAATTTCTATAAAAATAATCTCTAATTATATTACATATATGACTTATTTTGAAAGATGTCATTTTGACATCATCTTGATTTATGTGTTCTCCTTGAGTTTGCTTTCCGATGTTTCGCTTTTCGCGAAAAAATCTATGACTGTATAATTTACATTAACAGCGGATTACTATCGAGACCGTTTTAGTGACGCAAACGATGAGAATCCGATGAGGGATAGGGAATAAAAATTGTGAACTCCTAAAAGCAGATATTTACCTTTTTTAAATGACATTTGGCAGTAATATTCGAAATTAGATGCTACAAATCTTCGAATTAAATACTTCTGTCCTTAATATACTAACAAGTATATGATTGAGACACATAATTATCGATACACACAACTTTACACATATATAAAATAACATTTAAAAACGGCCCCAAAAATTCGTTTCAAGTCTAGTTTGCTGCAGTCATTTGAGAAATGTTTATTTTATTTAAGAATAGTATCAAGCGATAAGTAAATTTTATTTATCTCGCGTCTTATGCCTTACTTATAACAGAGTAAAGCACACAATTCGAAGAAAGTAGATGAGATCCAATAAAATATCGAGGTCGACCGAATAAGAAGAGAATTTTTTTGAAAGTGATACATCTCGCAATTTTTTTGAAAGTATACGTAATTATTGTGAGTATTTTAATAGTTGATCTTATTTCCCTTGAAAGATACCCAGGTAGCAAGCACTCGTCATTTTGACGTCAATATTTGGTCATAATTGGTCAGTGACGTCATTCGTCGATTAAGTGACGTATATTTAACGTCATGTTTTAAGGGGAGATATACACCTAGCATGGTCGAAAAAATCGATTTTTTTTTTGCATTTTCTTGAAGCTTGAGGTCTCAAGAATATCTGGTTAAAATTGCAAGTCAATATCTCGATAAATAACGAAGTTACGAATCGTGGTGCAAGTGGCAACAAGCGAAAGCTAAAGGAGAACTGAAGAATTTCCGTCACGATTATTCAGCATTGCCAAAAACGGTGTTAGATTCCATCAAACCAATTTACGAAAACCTCAGCAATGACAAATTGTTGGAACGCTGTGTTGGCGGATACACACAAAACAGCAATGAGAGCTTTAACCAACTTATTTGGAAGATAGCTCCAAAAACGATGCACAGCGGGGCCAAAATTGTTAACATTGCTGCATTTCTTGCAACATGCACGTTCAACAATGGTGTCACGTCATTGTTAGAAATCATGAACGTGTTAGGAATATCGGTCGGATCGGGCGCGCACTTGTACGCTGCGCAAGAAGACGAAACTCGCATAGCGAAAGCCGAGCTGCAAGCGCAAGAACAGACTAAAGAAGGTCGAATACGGCGCCGACAACAAAATTTAGAAAATATGAACATTCCGTTGACCGCAGGAGACTTACACTATGGAGCTGGTATCGATGATTCCATGTAAGTTGACAAATTTCATGATTTATTCATTCCCAAATTTTCAAACGCGTTTTTCTCAAAACCACGTTTTTCAAATCGGTACCCAAAATTTCTCGAAAACCAATGAACCGATTGCCTTGAATTTTTTTGTGGTTATTCTATACATTATTATCTAGTACTTGTCATAGGATTTTTTTTTTCGTTGCTTAGTTTTTGTTTTATAGGCAAAAGAATAACTAATTTTTGGTCGAAAAATCGCTATGTTATGTTCAAACGTCCGCCATTTTGTCATAAATCGATATTTTCAAAATCGGCTATGACAAGTACTAGATTATAGTATCTAATTTAATAATCTTTTTGGTTTTTTTGTTTCAGATGATTTTTGAAGAAACGCCAGTGGGTACCGTTTACCCGGATTTTTTTACGGCGCTCCAAAGATTATACCACAACCTCGTCAATTTTGATTTTTTTAAATAAAAAAAATTGGACATATTCCTGAATGTGTATACTTTTAGATAGAAAAACTCCCAATCCGAAATTTCAAATAGTTTTCCTTTAAAAAATTCACAAAAATGACCTTTTTTCCGGCCTCCTAGGTGTATATCTCCCCTTAATACGTCAAAAAGACTTTGTAAAATGACATTATATAGACGTTTAATTGACTACGTATTGTAGGAAAATTTCTTTTTCGGATGAAATAATGTTTGCTATTCTTGGCGATATATTTTTATGTAACAATCAATTATAATAATATTTTAACAACAGTGATAATATATTATAATTATAGGAATATTCATACATTTATCGTCATTAAAGGTAGGAAACACAAGTCATTTTGATGTCAAATACTAGTCATGTTTGTACAAATGACGTCAAATGACCAAAAAGCGACTATATATGTCTTTAAAAATGACATTATACTGACGTTATTCCATAACGTTATTATGACGTCTATTTTTAGTCATTTTTGGTTAGGTTAGTCTATGACATCGGCGACTAATAATGGACGTTTATAAGACGTCATTTCTTAGACCATCTAAAGACGTCATTTTAAAGACGTCTTAAAGTTGTCCAAATGAGGTCTTTTTGTAATATAACTATTTTTACTTCTTAATATTGTTTAATAAAGTAATCCCTCTCTAAATAATAAAATAAAAACCACAAAATTAACTACAATGTGTTTGTTTCGCAACTTTATGATTGAAGTGGCGAATTTATGGTATAAGTGGATGTAGTTGCGTGTGATTATAGTTTTATGATAACTATTTCATGCAGTGTTATAGCTATCAAGAAGATTATCATTACAAGATTTTTGAACACTTTAAAGATGTACCTGTCATAGACAAGTACAGTTAATAATTTAAGGAAGCATCAGGGTGAGAAGATCGTCACTGTCCACTGGATCATCGAAGTCAAGCGACTCGGACGCGGTACTGTACTAGGATGGGTGACCGCCTTGAGAGCGGCATACGCACATGGCATATGTAACGAAACAGTTAAAAAAGTTTTTTTTTCTTAGATATAAAGAAAAAGAACATTTTTTAATAAACGTTTATCAAGTAGTAACATTTTAACATTTTAATTCATAAAAAACATTTCTAGAAACCAGGATATTTTACTCACGTCACTGTGAGAGTTAAAATAACGTCTTATTGACTTTACTAATGACGTCCCTGGTCTGTGACTTAGGACCGTGAAAAATACGTCATTTTTACGTTAAACTTAAGGAATAAATGACGTAACATGCGACGTAAGAATCACGTCAAAATGACGAGTGCTTGCTACCTGGGTAAGTATGGATTCTCGATCGATAAAGAAATTACTGTGACGTGAGATACAGGAGAGACACTGTGATGTAAAAATTACTCCAGATACCCGTTCCCGGATTAAAAGTCATCGTCCTCGCACACGTCGAGGAAAACATCGAATGCTTATCGATTGCAAAGCTTCCCGCGGTGAAGACGTACTTGTAAAA
>NW_027250229.1:0-33294 GCF_030848795.1 Temnothorax nylanderi | reverse complement strand
TTATGTACAACCAGATATAGCACCATATCTAATCGTATATAAATGTATGTGAAGCCAGATAAAATGATATATGAGTAGTGCACCCTACATATAACTAGATATATAGCATTATATACAACTATATATGCAGTCATATATAGCCAGATATATTAATGTGACTAATTTGGCGCTATATACAACCAGATATAGCACCATATCTAATCGTATATAAATGTATGTGAAGCCAGATATAATGATATATAATGATATATGAGTAGTGCACCCTACATATAACTAGATATAGCATTATATGCAACTATATATGAAGTCATATATAGCCAGATATATTAATGTGACTAATCTTGTCCTATGTACAACCAGATATAGCACTATATCTGTATAGATATAGATTCGCAAGTCATCATATATGCTGCAGATATTTAATCCTAAATTTAAAAATTTATTTGAATCGTTTTTATATATATTATAGATATTAAATTCAAAAATTCGTTACATAATATTATATAATTCAGTATTATAAAATAATATTGCAGGTCATGTGTGCGTATGGAACTTGCCCGGGAAAAAAAAATTATATATAATTATATATAATATATATGATTATATATAATGCAATTATATATGAATTTTGTCTCTATATGATTATATATAATTATATATAATCATATATAATCATATATGACCATATATAGTCAATATATATTGGAAAAGAACTGTTAACTTCGATAATAAAGCATTGATAAATTAAGATGTATATTTTTTCAAAGGCTATAGAATCAAAAGTAAAATAATTTATTCCATATATTACAACTTGGCACTGCTTGACATGAGACAGTGCCGTGTCTCTTGATACCGTTTTTATACCACTGTCCGTCAAATTTTAAATACGAGAAACGAATCCTATCGAATATATATATTATATAAAAAGTTTCACATACATTTTGACATGATTATATATAAGTTCATATAATTTATATATAAAGTATATATATAAGAATTAAGCATATTAGATAATCTACATTTATCCATGTAGATTATATATGATTATATATAACCATATATAAACTTAAATTCGGATTATCCGATAGATGGCATCCGATAGGATTTATTTCTCGTATTTAAAATTTGACAAACAATGGTATAAGAATGATATCAAGAGACACGGCAGTATCTCACGCCAAGCAGCGCCAAATTATATGTAAATCATTTCACTTTTGATTCTAGCTTTTGAAAAAATATACACTAAATTTATCAATGCTTTATTCCTTAATCGAAGTTAACAAAATTCTTTTTTAATATATATAAAATATTTATTATGTTAGATATAATCACATCTGATTATATATAAAATCGACATTAGATATAATTAGATATAAAAAATGGCCCGATATAATTGTATATAATTACATATAACCACATACAATTATATATAACCATATATGGTTATATAATTATATGTGGTTATATATAATTATATACAATTATATACAATTATATCGGGCCATTTTTTATATCTAATTATATCTAATGTCGATTTTATATAATCATATGTGATTATATCTAATCATTTTTTCTCGGGTCTGCATCTTGTAACTGCTATATTATTGTAATTGCGATATTATTGTAACTGCTATATTACTTTTTTTGCCCTTTAGCCATTGCTTGGGCATAATAAATTATATCTATTATATCTATTATATCTCTCTCTCCCTCTCTAAATTGCTATAAATTGAAAAATATTACTTTTTTATCGACTGAAATTCAATTTCGTCGTATACAATTCTTTGAGATTCACTCAATTATTTCCTTAAAAAATTGGAAAAATTTCGTAACCGATTTCCAAAAAGATACCGGTTCCCAAAAAGATCGGTAACGAAAAACTATACAGTTTATAACACTCCCCGGGAAATTCTACCCCTGTTTTATATGCAATTCTTTAAAATTCGATCAATTATTTCCCGAAAAATTAAAAAAACCGGTTTCCAAAAAACCGGTAACAAAAAACTATACACATTGTGGCACTCCCCGGAAAATTCTACCCCTATTTCATATACTTTTGGTAGAAATTTGATCTATAATTCTTTGAGATTCGGTCAATTATTTCTCGAAAAATTAGAAGAATTAAAAAAACCGGTTTCCAGGAAATCGGTAACGAAAAACTATACACATAGTGGCACTCCCCGGAAAATTCTACCCCTATTTCATATACTTTTGGTGAAAATTCGATTCAGGGGTTTGGGCTGGGCGTTGATGAGTGAATGAGTGAGTGAGTGAGTCAGGACATCTTCCTTTATATATATAGATATCGGGCCATTTTTATATCTAATTATATCTAATGTCGATTTTATATATAATCAGATGTGATTATATCTAACATAATAAATATTTTATATATATTAAAAAAGAATTTTGTTAACTTCGATTAAGGAATAAAGCATTGATAAATTTTGTGTATATTTTTTCAAAAGCTAGAATCAAAAGTGAAATGATTTACATATAACTTGGCGCTGCTTGGCGTGAGATACTGCCGTGTCTCTTGATATCATTCTTATACCATTGTTTGTCAAATTTTAAATACGAGAAATAAATCCTATCGGATGCCATCTATCGGATAATCCGAATTTAAGTTTATATATGGTTATATATAATCATATATAATCTACATGGATAAATGCTTAATTCTTATATATATACTTTATATATAAATTATATGAACTTATATATAATCATGTCAAAATGTATGTGAAACTTTTTATATAATATATATATTCGATAGGATTCGTTTCTCGTATTTAAAATTTGACGGACAGTGGTATAAAAACGGTATCAAGAGACACGGCACTGTCTCATGTCAAGCAGTGCCAAGTTGTAATATATGGAATAAATTATTTTACTTTTGATTCTATAGCCTTTGAAAAAATATACATCTTAATTTATCAATGCTTTATTATCGAAGTTAACAGTTCTTTTCCAATATATATTGACTATATATGGTCATATATGATTATATATGATTATATATAATTATATATAATCATATAGAGACAAAATTCATATATAATTGCATTATATATAATCATATATATTTATATATAATTATATATAATTTTTTTTCCCGGGCAAGTTCCATACGCACACATGACCTGCAATATTATTTTATAATACTGAATTATATAATATTATGTAACAAATTTTTGAATTTAATATCTATAATATATATAAAAACGATTCAAATAAATTTTTAAATTTAGGATTAAATATCTGCAGCATATATGATGACTTGCGAATCTATATCTATACAGATATAGTGCTATATCTGGTTGTACATAGGACAAGATTAGTCACATTAATATATCTGGCTATATATGACTTCATATATAGTTGTATATAATGCTATATCTAGTTATATGTAGGGTGCACTACTCATATATCATTATATATCATTATATCTGGCTTCACATACATTTATATACGATTAGATATGGTGCTATATCTGGTTGTATATAGCGCCAGATTAGTCACATTAATATATCTGGCTATATAGGACTGCATATATAGTTGTATATAATGCTATATCTAGTTATATGTAGGCTGCACTACTCATATATCATTTTATCTGGCTTCACATACATTTATATACGATTAGATATGGTGCTACATCTGGTTGTACATAGGACAAGATTAGTCATATTAATATATCCGGCTATATATGACTGCATATATAGTTGTATATAATACTATATCTAGTTATATGTCGGGTGCAGTACTCACATATCAACATATCTGGCTTCACATACATTTATATACGATTAGATATGGTGCTATATCTGGTTGTATATAGCGCCAGATTAGTGATATTAATATATCTGGCAATATATGACTGCATATATAGTTGTATATAATACTATATCTAATTATATGTAGAGTGCACTACTCACATATCATTATATCTGGCTTCACATAAAATTATATACATTTATATACAAGTAGATATGGTGCTATATCTGGTTGTATATGGGACCACTGATTGCACATGTGGCCATGTATAATTAGATATGACCCCATATAAAAACATATATAATTATATATAATTATATATATACCAGATATAATTATATATGATTATATCTAATCATTTTTTCCCGGGTGTTTTTATCTTTACTCTGCATTTTTATATTAGTATATGTATGTCAAATAAATGGTTTTGTGAAATGGATAATCCTTGTCATGTGAATACATAAAATATTTAGTCGCTTTAAAAAGACGTAACTATTTAATTAAAGTAAATATATTGGCATAGAGAAAACTGTTTTTATGATCTTAATAAACGGTTTTATTGAATGAGCATAATATTTAGTTAACAAGTTTGGTTAAACGAAATACTTTAACCATTAAATTAATCATGTCATATGCTCTGCAGAAACATATAATTAATCAAATCTAGAGTATAGTGCAGTAGAACAAATCAATTAGAATACTTGATATAATTATATATTTTTTTCATTCAATTTGTTCTTCTTTAGATGAATAATAACGAGTAACTTATTTGAACTGACAATGTTTTTATCTTTACTCTGCATTTTTATATTAATATAATTTTTATAATGTGAAATTTGATACATACAATCAAATATATTGTTCTTTAAATCAGGAATATAATCCAAATAAAACTGCATATATTTGCGTTGTACAAATATTAATTTCATTGAAATTAATATTTGTACACAGAGAAAAAGAGTTCTTTACATTTAGTATTTCTATTTGTTTGATTTAAATTTCTTTCATTGAAACAACATATGCTTAGACAAAATAATATTTTTTTGCATAAAAAATTTTTGTTTTTATTCAAGAAAACCCTATTATTTAATAAAAAAAGACACTATTATTTGAAAAGTATAATCTCCCAACCAAATAATATATTATTTTGTTACAATGAATGTGATAAGCGTTTTCACCGCTAGGCTGCTAAATTCGTACATCAAATTCGACCAGAGACCGTGTATAAGGCCCCACGGCGAAAGTGTCTATCACTCGCAGTTGTACACATCATTGGAATCCATCACACCGGTCACTCGAGTGATGAAGATTTCACAAAATTATATTACTTAAATTAACTCAAGTGACATATATTTCAAAAAAGATATAAAATTTTTAATTTCTTCTTCACAAAATTATATTACCTAACTCAACTCAAGTGACATGTATTTCAAAAAAAGATATGAAATCTTTAAATTAAATTACGCCAATTGCAAAGAGAATATGTATATTGCATTGAAAGATAATTGTTGTGCAACTACTTAAAAAAAAATAAAACCCAAGTGGTATCTTTGTGTTCCTATTCAAGGGTCTTCCTATTCCAACCCAAGTGGTAATAGCTTCTTAATTCTCTTTAACAAATTTTTAATATTACAAAGAATTATTTTAATTACAAAGAATTAAAGAAGTAACAGTACAAAATAAAATTTTTAATTATAACAAAATAAATAAAATCAATTAATAGTAGACCCTCAAAAATTCAAACACAGAAGAAGACAGGGCTATCAGGGTCGAACGCAGGTTTTGGTGCGTGATGTCAATCAGTAGATTTATTCATCTAAATACAATAGTCCGCTATTGTATTTAAATGAATCCGCAAAACCTGCGTTCGACCCTGATAGCCCTGTCTTCTTCTGTGTTTCAAAATAAATAAATTTTTCTTGTAAAAAAACTTGGCGCTGCTTTTTTACTCCTGTCGCATTCTTCCCTAAATTATGTTTATTGTTTTTTATTCAATCAAAAATCTAGTACTAATGTTTAAATTTTAATGTTTAAATTTCAAAGTCTAGCAGCGCCAAGTTTTTTTACAAGAAAAATTTATTTATTTTGTTATAATTAAATATTTTTATTTTGTACTGTTACTTCTTTAATTTTTTGTAATTAAAATAATTCTTTGTAATATTAAAAATTTGTTAAAGAGAATTAAGAAGCTATTATCACTTGGGTTGGAATAGGAAGATCCTTGAATAGGAACACAAAGATACCACTTGGGTTTTATTTTTTTTAAGTAGTTGCACAACAATTATCTTTCAAAGCAATATACATATTCTCTTTGTAATTGGCGTAATTTAATTTAAAGATTTCATATCTTTTTTGAAATACTTGAGTTAAGTTAGGTAATATAATTTTGTGAAGAAGAAATTAAAGATTTTATATCTTTTTTTAAAATATATGTCACTTGAGTTGAGTTAGGTAATATAATTTTGTGAAGAAGAAATTAAAGATGTTATATCTTTTTTTGAAATATATGTCACTTGAGTTAAGTTAAGTAATATAATTTTGTGAAAAAGAAATAAAGCTACCACTTAGGTTGGATTTTTAAATTTACAAAATACATTGCGTGTACTTGGCGCCTTTTTTTTAACTTTTTTGAAAAAGGTAATTTTGTACTGATATCACCCATTTTGTAGTGTTAAGCAAAGATCTGCAAAAAATTTTTATTTTTTATTTTTTAATTATTCACGAAATTAGCAATAACAACAAATTAAATTTTTATTAAATTAACAAATTAATAATTAGTTACAAAAAATAACTATTTACATAAAAATTAATAATATTTAAGTAAAAGTAAATTATATATTTCTCACAAAAATTAAAGAAACACTAAAATCTTTAAAAATAGGCAAAATTCAAGCAGCTGTAACTTTGTTATAAATGAACAAAATTTAAATTTAAAGTTTAAAACCTGAATTTTTACATTATTTTCATCCATTTGTATCATTCTACATGTTATTTAAAAAAATTTGGCAATTATATCGTTCAATAGAACAAAGTTTCAGCTTTAAGAATCTATTTTTTGAATTGCGATACGATGATTTCTAAGGGAATTATGAGCAATCAAAGTCAAATCCTCATTTCTTATTCAATCCGCGATAAATCAGTAACAAAAAATCGTAGAAACATTTTTTTAAAAAGATTTTGCAAGGAAAACTTCAAGCTTTTACGTTAGAAAGTCGAAAATTTTCGCAGATTTTTTTTGTGCACTTGACAGGCCCACAAAGTGAGAAGAAAATTTTCTATTTTGTCTAGCTCGTAGTTTTCTATATGTAAAAATTACCAAACTCACAGAAACTAAAAAATAATAGTAACCTTTTAAAAGTAGAAATTTTGAGCTTTAAAATCCTTTTTTTAAATTTAAATTTCGTTTATTTTTAACAAAGTTACAGCTGCTTGAATTTTGCCTATTTTTAAAGATAAATTTATATAGGGTAGACCGGGGCACGTTGTCACACGGGGCACGTTGTCACATCGGCTTTATTTAAAAAACTAATAACCAGAGGGCAGCACCCGTCATTCCCAAAACGTGTTAGTGTATGCCCATCTTTGGTGTGCTTACAGTGTTGAGATTGCTCCAGCCGTGTTGACGTAAAATCAACTTGAAAGTTTTTTGCGACCGTAAGTAAAATTTTATTGTCTAATATCCAACGTACTGGACATGAAGCTTATGTTTTTTCAGAATAGACTTTTATATTATCTTAAAGTATGTACTTTTACTTATCGCGTGCAATACCTAACCTTATGAATATCTCAAACGTGTCGGCCATGAGGCTGTTTGGAGTAAAAAAATGCCCTCGGGGCACGTTGTCACGAATTTTAATGTCATAGGTGCAATTGGGATATGGTGCGCTCCTACAAACGGAAAACTGCGAGAGCCGCAGTAGTCGATCTAGAAGTAATTCGTCTTGCTGTTAACGATCAATAAGTTGCGCATTCGAGTGGAATTCTTGTATTTAGATTAAGACGAAAACTTCGTGCTTTTTGTACTTTTTTGAAATAAAATAAATGTTTCTGTGAAGAATTTTACTTTTTTAAATTGCAGCGCACTATAATATATTGATATTTACGTTGAATACAGTTTGGATAACATTTTGCATGCAATTACATTTGATGTGACAACGTGCCCCGGTCACGGGGCACGTTGTCACAAGCGGCCTGTCGTTATTTATTGTTATGTAACAACTGTAGAGTAGCAATCACACAAAATTCGATACTGTCCAATTGAAGCTAAGGGTTCACTCGAAATTTTGGCATATCACAGTACTCTCAAATATTGAATGTAAAAAATACAAAAAATATTGAAAAAAATGTGTGACAACGTGCCCCGGTCTACCCTAGTGTTCCTTTAATTTTTGTGAAAAGTGTAGATTACTTAAAAAATTAGTAATTTGTCAGAGAAAAATTTCTAGTTTGTGAAAGTTAGTAATTAAGTGAAAATAAATTAATTTTTTTTGTAAACTGGTAATTAGTAAAAATAAATTCTTTATTATTAAAATAATTAATAGATGGTTTATCAAAAATAAATTACTATCTATTTAAAAATTAATAATTAGTGGAAAATAATTATTAATTTGTTCAATAATAAATAAATAGTCTCAGATAAATTACTTATATTTTAAAAATTATTAATTGGTTGAATATAAATAATTTAATTATTTATATTATTTATATTAATTATTTATATTATTTATATTATTTATATTTATAAGCAGTTAAATGTGGTTTAAAAAAGGTAATTATGAAGGAGAGGGGCTTCCTCACCGAATTGGCTAAAATTTTAATCTTGTGTATTTTGGTGCGTAAAACATGAATCTATAAGTTAAAATTGTCGCTCTCAATTAGGAAAAAAGTTATTAAGTACTAAAATTGATAGTTGCGTGGTTAAAACAGGTTTATTAACCGTTCCTGTTTCTTATCGATTTCGCCATTAACTCGGCTAATTGTTCTTCCACGGATTTTGGGATTTCCGCCTCGACATAACGTATCATCTACTATCTATAATATACGATGCTATATTTTTATTATCCATTTGTCAATTCAATTAGAAAAAATTCAAATTCTTTTATTTGAAGCACTTGTGAGTTTTACAAAAATGTCTCTCGTTATGTCTTGTATCTTTATCATTATGATATCGTTCAAAATTGCTACTCTTAGAAAATGTATGGATAAGCTTGATAGGACTTGCTATTTTATCTACGAATATGCAATTAACAGATCCAAACAGTTAAGTGACAAGTATATCGACAAAGGTAAAGTCTTATTTGCTTGAATCAACATGCTACACGTATGTATATCACGTAAGTATGACAACGGAATGGAGATTATTGGAAACAATCGGAAAAGGACATAAAAGATAAATCGCGGATTTATTTATGAATATTCTATATTAAACATAATTAAAATAGAGAAAACTGCACTTTGTAATTTTTAATAATATATTATAAAATCTAATATGTATATATGTTTGAACTATCATAAAACAGTCATTTCATATAACTATTAGCAAGATTTTGAATTTATGTTTACCATTTATTGGTTCATCAAATATACTTACATATAGAAATATTGTTAAAAATATGTACCACATTGTAAGCTTCTGTCGACCATTTACCTGCAAAGGAGTAACATCAAAGTATAATTACATATCCAAAGATAAATAATTTTGAGTAGAGATGTATATATCTAAAATCTACTTACATGTAGGAGTTGATAATAATCTCGTTGATTGGAATGTGGCTTGGATCAGTCAACTCGCGAAACTGTAATATAATAATAAATCGATTAGAATTTTCGGAAACATCACTTCATACGATTCTTTCACACGATGACGGTTAATGTTAATTTCCGATTACCTTATTATTATGTTTCGCGTGTTCTATACTTGTCGTCATGACAAAACATCTGACCGAGACATTGCGCTTCTTGGCTACCTCAATGTATCTCTTTCTCGAAGCTGGATCGGGATTGGTATTGTCTATAACTATACTTTTTCCTTGATTCAAGTATTGTTGGACTGCGGCAATGCACTTCTGCCAGCTCCCTAAAGTGTCTCTGTTGACGTATCCGTATTCCTTCAGATAATTCTTTGCAAAATGCGATTTTCCGGAGTCTGGACTGCCAACCATAAGTACCACCTGTTAATGGATATCTATAAGCACGAGGAAAGAGCGGGCCTCTGTTCACATTTGACGTTCACGAAGATATTCGTGTTATGCACGATGCTTCTGTCGAAATCGAGGAATCACATGCGGAAAAGTTTTACTTAGGTATTTATCATTAAAAGAATACTTTGTATAATTCTCTTTTATGTTATTTTTTTATTTTTTCTTATTAGATCATGGTACAAGAGGAACAAACACATTTTTCCAGCGAGTAGATGGGAACCTTTTGATCCAACGAAAAGTTACGACAAGTATACAGTGTCGGATAAAAATAGGAAGAAAGATAAAATCTGATAAACTTAGATTCAACGAATTGTCCAATTTCGTTAAAAGGATTCAGATTCAAAGAACTGTAAATATTATAACCAGATAAATAACTTTGTTTCATCGTACAATTGATTCATTATGCAACAGATTGTAATATATATATATATATTATTGTACAATATATATACAAATATATATATGTATATATATTGTAGCTCTACTAAATTAGTCTTTTGAATCTGAATCCTTTAAACGAAATTGGACAATTCGTTGAATCTAAGTTTATCAGATTTTATCTTTCTTCCTATTTTTATCCGACAGTGTATACTTGTCAACTTTTCGTTGAATCAAAAGGTTCCCATCTACTTGCTGGAAAAATGTGTTTGTTCCTCTCGTACCATGATCTAATGAGAAATAACATAAAAGAGAATTATACAAAGTATTCTTTTAATGATAAATACCTAAGTAAAATTTTTCCGGCATGTGATTCCTCGGTTTCGACAGAAGCATCGTGTATAACATGAATATCATCGTGAACGTCAAATGTGAACAGAGGTTCGCTTTTTCCTCGTGCCTAATCACAATATTACATACATTAAAATAACATGCCAACATTGTGATATTGCTTCATAAGTTTTATCATTTAGTATCTTTACCTTAGTTACAATAAAATCGTAAGACGTATAATGGTGCGGTAATATAAGAAAGATCCTCCTTGACATACATTAACTGATCTGCCATTACGAGAATTCACGCTTCAGAACTTCTAAACATTTCTAAAGAAGCTGATAGATAGAATTACCTGTGAAAATTTAATTTATGCAGTAGAACATTTATGTCACGCCAATGTTACTCCAAAAGTGACACTGGAGTATTTTAATAACTTAAAAATTCTCTAAATCACTGAGACATTCACCTTTCTTCATTATAACACTCCGACGATAGCCAGAATTTAGGAAAATTATTTCATATTAACTCAATAGGCGTTAAACTTGCATACATAGGGAGCTTTCCAGCAAGTGACACAAGCCGACACAAACGTCGTTCTATCTTTCTTTTTGGCAATGAGTAACAAAGACAAAACGATACCTGTGTCGACTTGTGTCGCTTGCTGGAAAGCTCCCATAAGTGAATCTCGCGTTTTATGTAAAATTTTGTAAGAAACTGGTAATCTAACCTACTTACGAAAACGATACGATAACTTACGATAATTCCTTCGCGTAAACGGGAAAATATCTCTTCGGCATCAGCTCCCTGCCGTCAATATATCTTGATATATATTGGGAGATACAGATCGCTTCAGATTGCGGCTGACAGCGTACCTCCAAAAGTCAGAAATGCACATTGAGAAAATAGGGGAGAGGCGGGAGATCGCAATATTATCCATGTTAGGGGGGGTTTTTCGTTGGTGTCCTCGGTTGAGAACGGAATGGTGCCTTATGCGCAAGGGCAATTGGCACATGCAGTCTAGTCCCGAAAAAGTTGAAACAAACACTAAATCACTTTGCCTATGGATTTGATAAAGTTAAAAATAATATACAACACGTCCCACTTCTTAGTCTGAATAAGTCGGAAAACGTCTATCTCCTCAGTAAATCCGGCCTCTCTCAAATCCGAATCCAAAATGGCTCTTCGTTCGTCATATAAGCGACATCTAAGTATCACATGATGAATGTCCTCGCACTCGCAGCCACATTCGCATCTCGCACTGTCGATATAACTTTTTCGGTTAAGAGAAGATCCCAGATTATAATGGTTTGCTCTTAATCTATTTATCAGTGTAATGAAGTATCTCTCTGCCCAGACTTTGCTAAACCATGGCTTCGTAGCATCTCTGTCATAAAACAAGTCAAAATAGAAGGCGCCCTTATGTTGTGAATCACGTAAAATCGATGATTGGGTAGCCTCCCAAGTCTCCCTCCTAGCTACCGCCATTAGGTCCCCCACCGGAACAGTAATGGAGGGGTCCGCCTCCTCCTCCGCCGCCTGCTTAGCCAATCCGTCCGCAAGTTCGTTCCCCAGTATTCCCACGTGCGCGGGAATCCAAACAAGGACAATTCTCTTACCGAAGTACCTTTCTAAATTGTATATAAGTATTCTAGACTCTGTAATGTATTTATTCTTATGAACGTTTAAGTGATTGTTATATATTGACTTCGCAACCGCCTGGCAGTCTGTCAGTATCACAGCCTCGTTCTTCCTCCACTGTCTCTGATGCCACAAAAGAAGAAGCGCGGAATAAACAGCAAACGCCTCGGCAGAAAACGATGAACACAGCTTTGGCATACTCATTCTGTACACTTCCTCCTGATCACAAACAACTATGCTCGCTCCGGTAGACCTAGAAGAGTCGCTGAATGAACCATCCGTGAATATACATTCGGGATCCATACTCAGGTCGTGTTTCTCCTTGATCCTATCTATAAGGGATCGGTCTGAAAATTTCTCATTCTTCCTTAATACTCCCGTAGACAGGTCAATCATGGGTCTAAAAGTGTGAGCCCCGAATGTCTCCCGAAAAATCTCAAATTTACCCGCAGGACCGATGAGGTGTCTGTGACTTGAACTCTTCTTCCAAATCTCCGACAAAAGCGAGGGCCTATAAGTAGGTTGTCTATATCGAACATAATTCTCGCCGTCCAACAAGTTACGTAGCTTGTCACATAAACTATTACGGTTATACGCTATTGCCTTATTTACGAAATTCGTGCCTAGCAACACCGCGCGATTCCTCAGGTGTCTGACCTTGGCCTCAGCAATTAGCACATTGTTCGACGTGGAGTTTCTGTATCCCATCGCAGTCCGGATACCCAAAAACTGTGCCCTCTCCAGTTTGAGTTGTAACAAAGGCTCTCTGGGGAAAAAAGCAAAGCTTCCATAATCCGTAATTGATCTCACTAGGCTCTTGTATAGCATCAGAGCCGTGTTCACCTCCATGCCCTTGGAGACGCCACATAGGTATCTAATGATAGAGTTAGCCCGGCTGACCTTGCCCCTAATTTCTTGTACCTGTCTGTCAAATTTAAGCTTATTGTCAAGCCACACACCCAGGAATTTGGCTGCCCCGCAATTGACGATATCACAATCTCCAACCCGGATCTTCATGTGACAGTCTATGTATCCGCTTCTCGAAAACTCCACGAGGACGGTCTTCTTTGGCTCGAGGTCAAGACCCAAGTTGCGAAGTCGGACAGCTAAGATGTTCACAGCCTGTTGCAAAAGACGACGATTCCGCTCACGGTTGGGCCCGCGGACATACAAACCGATGTCGTCGGCAAACTCTACTGCCTCCACGCCCTCCGGAAGGTCGGCGCACAAGTCCCGCGTGTACAACGCATACAGAGCCGGACTCAAGACGGCACCCTGCGGGAGCCCCCTGAAAACGTAACGATCTATAGATTCACAAGCGTTTACGATAAATCGTACCTTTCTGCGGTATAGCCAGTTGCATATGAATCTGGCTATGGTGGGGGGGCAATTCAGTGCGATCAATTGTGCCAGCATGATACGGTATTCCACGCAGTCGTACGCCGAGGAGACGTCCAGAAAAGCAGCGAGAGCATACTCGTCAGCACACAAGGCCGTTCTTATATCAGCAACGATCCTAACGAGGTTATCAGCACAGGATCTGCCCCTGCGGAAACCACTTTGCGAAGGACTGAACTTGTCCTCCCTCTCAGCCCACCAGATCAGCCTCTCGTTAATCATCCTTTCCATTAATTTCCCGATGCACGAAGACAACGAGATAGGACGAATCTTCTCCCGGCCAATTTTATCAATGAAGACTACTTGGTAGACCAGCCATTCTTCCGGAAGCAATCCCGTGTCCCAAACCCTGTTGAAGATGTCAAGCATGCACTGTATAGCTGTCTCAGGGAGAGCCCTGATCATGCAATATTCCACACCATCCATGCCCGGGGCCGAATCCCTCCTAATCATCTCCATGGCCCTGTCGAGCTCCGCGCGGGAGAACGGGGACTCTAACTCCTCGTCCGGGCGACATTCGCCGAGGTCCGCCGAGGGGTCCACCCCCACGTACGGGGGAGCAAGACTATCAATGGAGGACCGGATGACGTCCTCCCTATTTTTGGTGGGCCAAGAGTTCCACTCCACATTCCTTCTGGCGTTCTTCATTATACGCATGGTGTTCCAGACGTATGACAGGCTCGTGAACCTATCGATCCCACTGCAAAACTTGTCAAAGCTAACCTTCTTCTTGGTCTTGATAGTGCGTCTCGCTATAGCAGCATCCCTCTTGTACGTCAACCAGTCACGAAGACTCTTTGTTTTCTTAAAGGCAGATAGGGACGATCTTCTGTTCCGGATAACCCGGTCGCAATCAGCATCCCACCATTTGTGAGTGTTTCTTTTGTCCCTGAGGGATGACAACAGGGACATCGCCCACGCGTCTGCTCGAGGCTACCGCGACCGCATTCCTAATGATATCTATAAAAGAGGAATAATATTGTTCAAAATTCTCATATAGAAGGCCCCGGCAAGAGGACAAGGACGAGTTTATTTCACATTCCACCAAACTGCTAAAGCGTTGCCAATCCGTCTTCTTGGTGGAGAGACGATTTGTAATCTTCTTGTATATAGTCGAACAAACATCAAAAGAGAAGGCAATGGGGAAGTGGTCACTCCCTCATGTGTCAGTCATCTGTTGGTATGTGATCTCCCCTGCAATGCGAGACGAACCAAAAAGAAGGTCCAAATTAGTGTCTCGTTGACCCCTGGAGCCGCTTCTAGAGCAAGTATCCGGATTAACGCAGATATATCCCTCGTCGTCCATTATTTCATGTAGAAGATCGCCCCTGCCATCCGTGGTAGGGCAGTTCCACGCCACGTTATGTGCGTTGAAATCTCCAAGGAGGATAGTATCCAACCCGCTGTCACCAATAGCATCAAAGATCGGGCCGAGATCGCGTCTAGACATCGGTTAATTTGGATGTCTGTAAATCGCAACAATATTGATATTACGAGAGAGGTTATTTGTTCTCACGCAAACGACATCGTATCCTACAGGAAGAGTACCCGAAATGTACAACGGTAAATTCCAAATAGTTACGAAGGGATATTGACACCCCTCCGCTGCCGAGCCTGTTCCTGCCACTCGCGGTTTTAAAATTTGAGAGAGAAACCTGGCGGGGGCCAGAGCATCTGGTCTCCGTCAGGACGACAACATCGTATTCCAAGATATGTTTGGACAGTTCCTCCTTGCAGCCTCGATAGCCCCGGCAGTTCCAGAGTAGGAGCTTGAATTATGTTGATAGGGGGAGGGAAGGTCCCCCAAGGCCCACGCTCACATGCTCTCCTGTCTTCCTACCGTACATCACGCCATCATCCTCCTTATCCCGAACATTACCATAGTCCCGCGGCAACCTTGCACCATCCTCGCGCCCATCACGCATCAGAGTATCCATCAGACAATCCCGCGCCGCAGGAAATCTCTTTAACAAAAGTATGATACTATCCACGATCTCTCTGGCCACTCCTAGATCAGGGGCAGCACCCATCTCGCATGTATCCCGCTGCACCACCTGTGCCCACGAAGCACCGCCCCGCCCCGCGGTCATGGCAAGGCCTCTCTTATCCCTGTTAATATCCTCAGCGCGAACATTGAACTGTCCGAAATAATTCCCTATTCCACCTGACGAAGTCTGTACTCTTGATCTAGGTCGAGGAGCATCTCTCCGGTCATATAACGTGCGCGTCGCACGAACCTGCTGCTCTTGGTTTTCCTCCCTGGTGGCCTTCCGAGCCGGTAGTTCAGGCCATATTCTCGGATTCGTTAGTCTGTCCATGGGTTTCACAGGAACGGGGGACTCTCCCTCAATAATACGCAAGGCCCTATGAAAAGACACATTGTTATATGCCATGACCATATTAATGTTTCTTTCATGCACCGGGCAACCCCGAAACGTCGACTTGTGCTGGCCACCACAGTTACAACAGCACACCATTTTATCACATTGGCCGTGCGACTTATCTCCGCAAACGATGCAACGGGTCTCGCTCTTGCATGCAGGTTTGGTATGGCCAAATCTGAAGCAGTTAAAACACTGCCTGGTCGGAGGAACAAAAGGTCTTACTCTCAATCCTACATTACTGCTAAAGACCGATAAATCACGGATTTTACTCGCTTTAAAGGTGATGACAATATTGTCGGTAGGCACAAAGGAGGACTTCTGGGTCGATTGGTCCCATTTGCGGCGATACATTCTCTCAAGCTTGAGAATGTTGGACTTATCCTGGATAGCTTCCCACAGTTCGGGGATCCCAGACGGCCAGTCCGATACAACGCCCTTACAGATAAACGATCGTTGCTCAACGTGTGCCTTGATCCTTTGAGTCTGCATTTTGTCTATAATGTCGAGCGCATGATTAGCGTCAGTAAAATTATCAAACTCCGCTTCCGCGGAAAAATGATTTAGCATATCTAAATTGGACGGACATATTTGCAGATCCGCGAGGATCATCCAGATTTTAATTTTATTCATTCCTTTTCTGGTTGTGGAATGTTCCGGTGGGAGTCGAATAATAATTTTTGCTTTACCTGAATGGTCGTGGTCGTATCTCACATACCGTTGTGCGTCATTGTTATTAGTTACTAAACTCTTCTGTAGAGCAGAGTCGATAACATTATACGATTCCTTGTCAATAATAGATTCCACACGTCCGGCAATAGTATCATGCGTCTCGTTACCCGAGTTCACGTGATCCTGCTGAGTTGAAGGCGTGTGCACTCCGTGCGCCATATTACCACCTATTTGACTAGAAGGAAGGGTCATTTGATTTATAAAAAGTTCATGGCCCTCCACATGTGGGAGCTTGACATTGTCTAAATCCATATTGTCCTCGTAGCATGAGGACACGTTACGTTTTATTGAGAGTTCTTTGTCTCTCTGTTCCTTCGAGGACAGGTTACGTTGCCCCGCACTCACAACGCGGCCAGACTCTCGCTGATCCCTGGATCTAATGCCCTTCACTATATCTTCGAATTCCTTCTCGGAGAAGCACGTCTTCTGTCTTTTATTTCCCTGTGTTTCCTCTTTCAATACATGGAGTTCGGTGCACGACGACCGACGGTTATCCGGGCTCGACATCTGAATGATCAGTTAGATATTAATTACCGCTCCCCCTCCGACAGGGGAGCAATTAGGACCGGGAATAAACCCACCCGAAACAAACGAGGTACGCGACACAATTTCACACAAATACGGTGTATTCTCGCACGTCTGTATTATACCGTCGATAAGGGCAGAGAGCGTACGCAAAACGCGTCCGACTCGCACGGCGGTTCGAGCGGAACTTCTTATCCATGTTATGCAAAATCTAGGTTAACCTGTGTAAACACTCGCGTAAACGTAGTAAGTATAAGTATATATAGTATAGTAAGTAACAGTAATATATAGAATAGAAAATAGATATAGGATAATTACATAAAACAATTACCTTGAATTAATCGTCGCGTCGCGTAAAGAGTCACGGTCGGTCTCGCTCCGACACTACCGTTTTTTTTTTCTTTTTTTTTCAGGCGTTTTCGGGTGAGGACTATTACGGTGCTTTAGACCCTAGGGTAATTAGCACAATGGAACTAAACCAAAATTAATGTATTCCTCTAGTGATCAGATGACTTTGTCAATGTGTTTTAAAAACTTGAAAATAACAAATAAGATATTCCAATTCTTCGAATTAATGAGACGACAAAGATCTATTTCTTCCAGATAGCCCTCCGCTCTTAATTCCATATCCATGTAAATCCTCCGGGCATCGTACTTGTGGCATCTTGTTAGTATATGTTGCAAATCTTCCTTCTCATATCCACATTCACATCTCTCCTCGTCGACATAACCTTTTCTCTTCAAAGACGCTCCAAGGTTATAATGATTGGATCTCAATCTGTTAAGTAGGGTGACAAAGTATCTCTCTGCATTAACCTCACGGAACCATGGTCTCACCGCTTGTCTATCGTAAAAATTCTTAAAGTAAAAGGCACCCTTGTGCGCGGAGTCACGGATAATTGATTGCTGCGTGGCGTCCCACGTCTCCCTTCTAGCACGCCCCATGAGATCCCCCACTGGGATTTCAATGGAGGGATCTGCCACACCAAAACGACACTCTTGCCATACGTAAATTCCAGTTCATATATTAATATTCTAGCCTCCGTGATATATTTGTTCTTATGTACATTAGGGTGATTATTATATATAGCCTGTAGGACAGATTTACAATCCGAGAAAATGACAATATCCTTGTTTCTGTCTGTATGTTGAATCCTCATTAGTTGCAGGGCAGATTTAACTGCAAAAGCCTCCGCCGTATATGAGGAGCACTGGTAATGCAGGCTCATTTTGTACGCTGTTTCTTGATCACAAATAATCATACTGGCTCCAGTAGATCTTGAATTCTCACTGTATGATCCGTCCGTAAAAATAATTTCAGGGGTATCACTCAAACCGTACAAATCTATCACTTTACGAACCAGAGTACGGTCCGAGAATCCCTCGCTTTTTCTCTCTTTGCCGTATGCGCATTGTATGCCCCCTGGAAGATTTCAAATTTTCTGGAAGGGCCGATTGCGGCAATGTATGAACGTGTCCCTCTTCATATCTCCGAAAGAAGAGACATTCTGTATTGAGGCTGACGAAATCTGACATAGCTCTCCCGATCCAAGAGTCGCTGCAACTTGTCACAAAGTCCGTTTCGGTTGTATGCAATAGCCTTATTTACAAAGTTGCGTCCAAGAAGCGCAGCACGGTCCCTCAGCAACCTCACTTTAGCCTCCGCTATAATAACATTATTTGGTGTACTATTTCTGTATCCGAGGGCAGTACGAATGCCCAAATACTGCGATCTTTCCATCTTCAACTGCAGCGCAGCATCCCTGGGGAAATAAACAAAGATTCCGTAGTCCGTAATGGACCTCACCAGGCTCTTGTACAACATGAGGGCCGTGTTGACCTCCATACCTTTGGATACTTTACATAGGTATTTAATGACGGAGTTAGCTCGGTTTACCTTGCCTCTGACTTCTGTAACCTGTCGATCGAACCTCAAACTGTTGTCCAGCCAAATGCCCAAAAACTTGGCACCGTCGCTATTGTACACCTCGCTGTCACCCACACGGATACTAAGGTTTCTATCCACAAAACCGCTCTTAGAAAATTCCACCAGTACGGACTTCTTCGGCGCCAGATCGAGACCAATCTCACGCAGCCGCGCAGCGACAACATCCACGGCGCGCTAAAGTAGTTCCTTGTTCCGGTGGCGGTTCGGGCCGCATATATAGAGCCCCACATCATCAGCAAATTCTACTGCCTCGACACCCTCAGGGAGATCGGCGCAAAGGCCCTGCGTGAACAGGGAATATAGTACAGGACTAAGAACAGCACCCTGCGGGAGTCCCTTGTAGACGCATCGCATTATAAATTCCCGAGAATTGACAATAAAACGCACCTTTCTCCGATATAGCCAGTTACGAATAAACCTGACAATACCGAGGGGACAATTAAGCGCTATTAACTTGTCCATCATTATGCGGAAGTCGACGCAGTCGTAAGCAGCCGCCACGTCGAGAAAGAACGCAAGGGTATATTCCCCGGCACAAACAGAGGCCCTGATGTCCGACACAATTCTTGTCAAATTATCCGCACAGGATCTACCCCTGCGGGACCGCTCTGAGAGGCACTGAATTTCTCTTCCTCCGCCCACCAGATAAGCCTCTCATTGATCATCCTTTCCATTACTTTACCGATGCACGACGAAAGAGAAATGGGGCGCACCTTTTCACTTCCCGCTTTGTCAATGAATATTACCTGGTAGTTCAACCACTCAGCAGGCAACGATCCCGATGACCAGACCACATTGAAGAGCTCGAGAAGGCACACCCTGGCGGGCTCCGGCAAAAGCCTGATCATCCTATATTCAATACCATCCAATCCGGGTGAAGAGTCCTTCCTGATCATCTCGATTGCTCTATCCAGTTCCGAACGATCAAACGGGGCGTCCAGCTCATCGTTGGGGCATCCACCGTCAGAGTTCATATCAGGATCCGTCCCCACATACGGGGGAGCCAATCCGTCAATGGAGGATTTAATTACCTCCTCTCTGTTCTTCGTAGGCCAGGTATGCCAATCCAGGTTCCTTCTGGCATTCTTGAGGATGCGCATCGTGCTCCACACATAACTGAGGCTTGTAAACCGGTTGATATCGCTGCAAAATCTCTCAAAACTCGCTCTCTTCTTTGCCTTAAAAGTCCGCCTGGCCAATGCCTTGATTCTCTTGTACTCGACCCAATCATGGATACTTTTAGTCCTCTTCCAAGCACCAAAGGCAGATTTTCTGCTTCGGATCACTTCATCACACTCCAAATCCCACCACTTATGTGATCTCTTGCGCCTGTCAGGGTCTACCGGGGAAGGTCCGGGAGCCTCGGGTCGTCTACCCGATGCAATAGAGACAGATCTTCTCAATATATCCACAAAGCAATCGTAATACTTCTCCAGGTCCGTCCCGAACAGCTCACAATATGGAAGAAGAGAGGACACAACATCGCTCTCCACCAGCGCACCAAACCGCGACCAATCAGTCTTTTTGGTAGACAGTTTATTAGTGATTTTTCTGTAAATTTGGGGGCAGATGTCAAAAGAGAAAGATATAGGGAAATGATCGCTGTCCCATATGTCTCTTCTAATTGTCGATAGGAAACTCTATCGATAATGCCCTCCGACCCGAACATGAGATCCAGGTTGGAGTCACGCTGGCCGTGAGAGCCCTGGCGCGACCTGGTATCCGTATTTATACATATAAGGTCCTCGTCGGCTTCATCGCCCATCACCTCGTACAGTAGGTCACCCCTGTCGTTTGTAGTTGGGCAATTCCAGGCAACGTTGTGGGCATTCATGTCTCCCAATATAATTGAGTCATTATTATTTCCCTTGATTGTCTGAAAAACAGGCAAAAGGTCACGTCTCAACATAGGTTCATTCGGGTGTCTATAGATAGCAATTATGTTCAGATTTTTATTCAAGTTTTTGGTCGCCACGACGATAACATCGTAACCCACCGGCAAAGGCCCGGAGATCGGAAGGGCCTCAAAATCAAGGTGATCACGAAGGGAGATAGACACACCCCCACTACCAAGGCGGTTGCTGCTGTTAACTGTCTTATAATTGGAGAAAGAGACCTTATAGGGACACGAGCATCTGGTCTCAGTCAGAACGACAATATCGTACTCCAGAACGCGCTTTGTGAGCTCATCTCTACTCGTCCGGTAACCCCGACAATTCCACATAAAAGGTTGAATTATACCACGGGGAGGGTCCTAGGCCTCCCATGCCTTACCGGAATCTTCTCTAAATCCTTGTTTCTGTTAATATCACTTCTCGCCGGAATATAATCCGCTCCACCGCCATCCAAACCGTCCCGTCCATCAGGATGCACAAGAGCATCAATCAAAACTTCTCTTGCATCCTCCGGATATCTCTGCAAAAGCTGCAAAATACTATGCAGTACCTCCCCCACTAGGTCACGTGAAGGGTCCGAGACAACGCGAACCTCCGAGTCCCTCCTGGCAACCTGCGCCCAGGAGGCTCCGTTATGTGCCGCCCGAAGGGCAATGCCCCTCTTGTCCTTAGTTATCTGCCCAGCGTTATTGTCAAATTGAGCATAATAATTCCCAATGTGACTCGGAGTCCTCACTGAAGATCTTCCAGACCTGCGTGGTCGGTTGTCCTCCGCTTCCATATTCCTTGAGCCACATGCAGCAGGGAATCGCATTACTTCTCCCGGTTCCGCAGCATTACTCTGCGGCTCTGTGCACCTGGGTAACGCTGGCCAAGTCTTGGGTCCCCTAAAAATATCCTGAGGCCTCTCAGGGGTGGCACTTCCCTCTACCAACCTTGCCGCCCTATGAAATGAAATATTATTTTGAGCCATAATAATGTTAATATTCTTGTTTTTTTCAAACACTGGGCATCCTCTATACGAAGACTTATGGGGGCCCTTACAATTATAACAGCATACCGGTCTGTCACAGCGCCCGTGGGATTTATCACCACAGACGATACACCGCGTTTCACTCTTACAAGCTATCTTAGAGTGGCCAAATCTAAAACAATTATAGCACTGGCGAGTGGGCGGCACATACGGTCTAACTTTCAATTCCACGCTGTTTCCAAAGATCTTTAGATCTCGTGTCTTGTCAGCCTTAAATGTAATGATAATATTGTCCGTGTTGACTAGCATCGATTTCTGCTGCTCGGGGTCCCATCTTCGCCGGTGCATCCTATCTAATCTAAGTATACCAGATTTATCCTGAATCACATCCCACAAGGCCGGGATACTCGCGGGCCAGTCCGAGATAACCCCTTTACATATAACAGCACGTTGCTCCAGAAAAGCCGTGAGTTTCGGTTGTTTACTATTTCCTATAATGTCTAAAGCCTTATGTACGCGATACTAGAAATCGGTCCGAGTTTCGGTTTAAGCCAATGAAACTGTTGCTTTTCTGTAAGAGCTGCAAGTTGATTGGCTTAAACCGAAACTCGGACCGATTCTAGTATCGTGTACACAAGGCTTAATGTAGAATTAGCGTCAAAGAAATCCTTAAATTCTAATTCGGCTGAGAAATGATTACTCATTTCCAGCGTTGTCGGGCAGATATGCAATTCATTAAGAAGCATCCACATCTTAATACGATTCCTGCCTTTTGTGATGGTGGATTGGGCAGGGGGGAGACGAATAGTAATCTTAGCGATTCCTTTATGGTCGTCATCGTATCTCGCAAATCTTTGCACGTCATTATTATTACCAGGAACACATTTTCTCAACATGGAATCGCAAAAATATACATTTTTTTGTCCGGCACCAGGGGAACGTTCACACTATTTACGCATGGTGAACTTATGTCGTTCACGTGATTATCTACAGATGGCTGCGTGCTATCAGTAACCATAATGTTACCGCTGTTCAAGATCGTTTTGTTTATAAAAAGTTCTCGACCTTCAGTTCCATCTAAATTCGCGGGGGTAACAACCTCCATCTCCACTTCAACAGAATCGGCGGTAAGGTCACTCCGTTCGCGTACAGTCTTTTCGCTCCGTCAATTTCGCTGTTGGAATTCTCTGCATGATCGGCCCGCATCCAAGTCCGACATCCTTAATCCCTGTGAGAATTTATCAAATTCCAGCTCAGTCATGTCGGTGCGCTGTTTCTTGCTCGAACTATTCGCCGAGTCATCGTCAGAGGACAGAGGGCTATCACGCGAGCGTCTCGTGGTCGAGTCCGTTGAATTCATGAGATTTTTTTTTCCTTTCTTTCCTTTGTCTAAGGGTAGAATTTTGCTCCCCCCCCCCCCCCCCTCGGAGGGAGCAAAACTAATCAAAGATAATTAGCCCTCCCGAATAAGGACCTCGCTTTAGCACCCCCCGGCGCGCAACTCAGTATCAAGGGTTCGGAATAAACTCGCGACAATCAACACCAGCAACAGGCAAACACGTCCGTCTCGCACGGTAGCTCAAGCCGAACTCCCCGACACTACCGTGTCTCTCGATAGGTTAACTGAACTGACTGTGACAGCGCGCTGAACTGAACGCACTATCTGCACTGCGCGCAGTACACACACGTATTAACTGAACTCACTGTGACAACGTGCTAAACGCACTATCTGCACTGCGCGAAAGCGCCGCCAGTGTCGAAAAAGTGAAAGTGACATTACTGTGTTATATGTATGTTATATATTGGCTGCGTTTCGCTATTCACTCGCAGTACTGGCAGCACTGTAAATCCGTTTCAATATACGCGGCAGTAAGCTGTCAAAGCGTTTTCGTGTTCATGTGACATCATAGATTTTGTCGTCACTTCCTACTTTCATTTCTTCTTCTTTCTTTCTTTATGCCCCGTATGGATTTCTGGTTCCGTCGGAACCCGAGTACCACGCTTTCTATCAAGATAAAGTGGGGAACTCTCCGGGGGAAGAGTCGCCCTCTTGCCACATGATTCACAATCTCCATCCGTCGGTAAGGAGGGAGTCATAGCACAGTATCAAAACTTACAAACTATAGATCCAATTTACATTCGTTCAGAAAATGAATAATTGTTTTAAGAATTTGTCTATTGAGGTTATTAAACAAGTAACCTACAGAGAACGGAGCAAAGAGTTTACATCTAAAAAGATCATTGACAAATTCCTTCCTTTCTTTGTTATATAAGACGCATGACCAAAACAAATGATCGATATCTTGGAAATCAAAGCCACATGGGCATTCAGCTGAATCGCATAAACCAAATTTATATTTGGTTACATTAGTATAAGCGTACCCGACAATAATGCGAAAAATAATACCGAGCCAGCGTCTATCCATATTAAATTTCGATAAAAAGGAGATATTAATTCCTGCCTTGGAAAAATTTTTTATATAAAATTTCCCAGATCCAATATTAATTTTCTCCAAGAATTTAGTATCAATCTCTTTATAGAAGTCGAGCAGTGAAGCAGAAACGTCTCTGTGGGATATTTTATTTGCCAAAGGAACACCCTCAACCGCAGCAGCCCTAGCAGCATCATCAGCTTTTTCATTACCATGAATACCTATATGGGCAGGGCACCAAGTGAATCTAATATATTTATTATTATCGGAAGCATGTTTGAGTTTAGTTTTTAGATCTGCGATTAAAGGACAGAGCTTATGGGAGTTAGAGAAATTATGATTCCGCAATGCCACAAGGGCACTTAACGAGTCCGTACAGATGTTTACATAATCCCATGCAAACTCCCAAATTAGGTCTATTGATTTAAAAATGGCGAGAATTTCAGCCGAAAAGGAGCTAGTATACCGATTTAGCTTGAACATTCTAATAATATCCAATGATGGCACAAAAATAGCACAGCCCACCAAGGTGTCGCTCTTAGAGCCATCTGTAAAAATATCCAACTCCGTAGGATGTTCTCTGTTAAAGGAGATAAGATTAGTGAAGGCAACGTTGGGATTTCCGTGTTCCTTCACAAGAAACCCAGTGTTAGTATCTACTAACGGCACAGTAGCACTTGTATGAGAGGGATAAGAGTAATGAGGATGCACATACCAGATATATAAGTGATTTCTGAATGATTGGATCGTTGGCCATCTGTGAATCAGAAAGGGGATGTTTCTGGGAGCTACATAATGACTATAAGATAAATTGGAAAAATTGGAGATTTTGTTAATCAATTTATTGTTGCGTAACTGGATGGCTTTGGCAATAAACTTATCGCACTTCGAAACAATCCTTCTCATGAATGATTTCTGTTCCCCAAATGCCCAGCAAACACGATTAGGGGTCGTCTTAGGGATATTTAATGCAATTTTGTATGAGGAGCATAAAATGCGATCCACAGAAGTACGGTGTGTTTGCGCAGCGCTCATGTACCACATAGCACCCCATTCAAGGATGGCCCCTATAGTGGCGTTAATATAGTTCAACGCTAGAATAGGACTAACACCCCTAAACCTGCCCGAAAGCCATTTAAGGATGTTTATATAAATCCTGGATCTAGTCTGCAGAGACCTAATATGGTCAAGCCATCTAAGCCCAATATCCATGATGAGTCCAAGGTATTTAACACATTTACTAAGCGGGATGGATCCGCAAGATAGTTCGAGTTAATTGGGAATTATCAGTTTCTTACGATGGAATATGATGAACTGAGTCTTAGTTATAGAAATAGACAGATCCAAACCCTCCAACCACAACACAAGTTGCTCAAAGGAGCATTTCAAATCCGCGATAACCCTATCCAACATATGATCCGAGACGAGAATAGCGATGTCATCCGCAAATTGTAATACAATAGTCTTGAAATGAACATGAAACAAAATATCATTGACATATAAATTAAATAATATAGGGCTAAGGACTGAGCCCTGCGGAAGACCACGTTGGAGAATTCTTCTGGCATAAAAGATCCCAGATTCAAAGAAACTAGCAGACCTTGAAGAAAGGAGGTTCCGGAAGAAGCGCTTGTATCCATCGGGAATTCTGAGTTTATTGATGCAACTGAATAAAACGTGTGGATTAACATTATCATAAGCAGATTTAATGTCAAGAAACAAAGCTCCGGTCATAGCTTGCTTAGAGAAGGATCTATACACCTCCATATTAATAAAGGCTAAACAGTCATCACATCCCAGCAAACGAAAAAAGATTGAAAAGAATTAAAACGGGATTGCCAGGAATTCAATTAAGGACTTTCCGAATTCCATTTTGTCCAAAAAAGGGATCGAAATAGTTTCAATATCATGGAATTCCTTATTTTGGAAAGAATTTGTCTTTTTTGAATCCCATCCAATTCCGACACAAAAACGTAACGAAATGAATACCACTGAATGCCAGGTTAGGGATTGGAAAGTTTCGTCATGAATTCCATTGAATACCATTGATTCCGTTAACGAAATGAATACCATTGAATGCCAAACTAGGAATTAAAAATTTCCGTATTGAATTCCATTGAATTCCGTCTATTCTGACAATAAAATGAATACCATTGAATGCCAGGATAGGGATTGAAAAGTGTCCGTGTTGAACTCCATTGAATTCCGACTATTCCGACAATGAAATAAATACCATTGAATCCCAAATTTGGAAATCAATATGTATATATCGAATTTCATTGAATTCCGGCGATATTTACAACAGAACAAATTCCATTTTATTCCAAATTAAGATTGAAAAACGAGTATAATACATTAAGGGGGCATATACCTTTCTCGGACCAAAAAAAAAAGCATATTTCATGATTTTTTTCCGGCGAAAGTATAAAAGATACGAAGATCGGGTTTTTCGCAAATGAAAGTACGTATTTTGGAGTGCATTTTCTGATTTTTGTTTTTTATTTGCGTTGGAAAGTACTTCCCCTACAGCCCCTCGCCCTAGGCCCTGCATGTTTTTGCGGTACCGGCGGAATCTCCGAGCTGGTTCATCTGAAGACAAAGAAACAAAAAAGGTTTTAAAATTTATGATATTTTCTAGTCCCTGACGGATGCTTTTTGCAATTTTTTAATTATTTCTATTTGTTTTTTAAGAAACAAAATGAAAATTTTGACTAAAAATCGATGTCTCAAGTTTGAAAGTCCGCCATTTTGTTAAAAATCAAAATTTGGGAAATCCCATCCGTCAGGGACTAGAAAATATCATAAACTTTAAGATCCTTTTTTATTTTTTGTCTTCAGATGAGCCAGCTTGGAGATTCCGCCGGTACCGCAAAACCCTCCACGACAAGCAGGGCCTAGGGCGAGGGGCTGTAGGGGAAGGGGTTTCCATCACTAATTAAAAAAAAAATCAAGAAATGCACTTTAAAATATGTACTTTCATTTGCGAAAAACCCGATCCTCGTATCTTTTATATTTTCGTCGGAAAAAAATCGTGAAATATGCTGTTTTTTTTGGTCCGAGAAAGGTATATGCCCCCTTAAATTCCTAGTTTTATCCCATCGTTATTTGAGTCTATAATATATATTGAATATGTCATTCCCTATCACTTACAAAATTGAAAGTCATTCTTATGAATTAATTGTAATTTTAAAAGTTCCGTATTAGTTTAATTTTTGGTAACTTTGGGATAAACAGACTAATGTAAAACATTAAATTTTTTAAATATTCAACAGTCGGTATTGTTACATTAAAATAAAACGTTTTATTTACAAAAATCATATTAGACAATTTTTATTGCAAATATATATACAATTAAGTTGACAATAAAATAAATTATATTATTTTTCGTTTTTCAGCGTACAGCGTGAGCTCGATGAGGAGAATTGTATTCTAATCTACCCTCTCCCAGATAGCACAGAGATTCGAAAAAGAATTCTTTTTTATGTCACTAATTCTGAATTCTTTTTTAGATGCAAAAAGAATTCTTTTTCTAAGAAGAATTCTTTTTGCATCTAAAAAAGAATTCAGAATTGGTGACATACAAAAGAATTCTTTTTCGATTCTCTGTGCTATCTGGATACTCCAAGTAACAAGCACATAAAGTCATATAAGACATAGTGTTTTTTAAAATAATATTAAGTATTATAATACGCATTCTTACAATAAATTACATTATCAATTTTACATAAAATAATCGATTAAAGATAATTTTTAAAAGTAAAAGGTTTTAATTAATCAGCCTCGAATACATTAGGCATTGAACAACATACATTATTTGTTCTCCAATGTCTACTAGAACCATCTTTGAAGCAACCTCGACTATCGACACTAAAAATTGATTACTTGTTGTTAACGATCTTATCTTCCACATATGTGGTATCTCACACGGAGAAAATTGCTACGGTTGTTACAACAACATTCTCTATGATTGAAAAGAAATGTATGTGAATTCAAGTTAAATTGATATTACATTGAATGTAGCTGTTAAGATATGCTCATTTATACAGTTTTTATAACCGTAGTTCTTACGATACGTGACATTCGGTTACAATACCCTCGTATATGGTTGCCTCAACCAAAGAATTATTGCTATCTCTCTTATGTGGTCTGCAGCACAAATATTATGGTTGAGAGATCCATAAGATATAGCTGCACGGTACAGCACTGAATCACTGCATGATTGAGAGGTTAGTTCCATTGCGCGCGCAAAAGAATTTCTGCATAGAATAAAGTGGATTTGATAAGGATGTTTTAACTTTATAAATATACTTTTTTCATAAATATATTTACGAACACAAAATTTCGTAATGAGCCGACACTGGTTTCTGACATTCACCCGACATTAAGAAATATTATATTATATATCCAATTCAAAATTTTATTACTCTTTTTAAACTGAATTTGTTTCTTAAGATGATTTTTGAAAAATTATATATTTGCGCTGGTTATCCCATATGTAGACTATATATAACACTTACATTAAATTAAGAAGTAGTCCACCACGTAAGGCAGTTAGCTCACGATCCAGAGGTCCCGAGTTCGAATCCCACCAAGGTAAGTGTTTTTTTCAAATACGAGAAAATATTTATAATCATAGACTGCATCTTAAGAAACAAATTTAGTTAAAAAATAGTAATAAAATTTCAAAATAAATAATTTTTTTTATTTCTCCAAGAATTTTGGATTCTATGGGATTGGACCATCTCATTTCGAATCCCATCTAATTTCATCTAATTCCGCCAAAAAAGGGATTCAAAGGTATAAAAAAATTTCAATATCTTTTAATCCTTTTGCGTTTGCTGGGATGACTTGCCCCTCCTGAAACCAAATTGGCAGTTAGGTAGGATATTCTCCAATTCAATGAATTTTTCGAATCTGCGCATAATCAATTTTTCAAACAGTTTAAATACGTTAGAGGCCAATGAAATAAGACGGAAACCTTTATTGTTAGGTTTAGGGATAAGGATAATATCAAAGAAATTCCAATTAGACGGGAAGGATCCATCATCTAGTATTAAATTAAAGATATTAATCAGTTTGGACAGCGCAGAGTCCGGTAACAATTTTAGTATAAGGTTAGAGACAAGATCTGGTCCAGGAGAGCTCTTAATTTCGGTAGAGTCAATTATCCGCTTAAGGTCGTTCAAAGAAAATTCCTCATCAAAAATTGAAACATGTGGAGTATGGGAGATGTTCTCAAATGAATTCGGGACCCATGAGGGAGAGAAATCATTAATGAAATTATGAATATTAGAGGTCCGACTCTCTGAAGGGGGGTTGTAAACATAAAAAAGGGGGGATTCTTAAAGGCATTTATCGAGTTCCAGAAAGACTTAGGGTCAAAATTTCTACCAAGATCGTTAATAAAGGAGGTAAAATTTTCTTTCTTCCTTTTGCGGATGATCTTTTTACAGTTGTCTGAACACCTTCTATAACTAGCCAAACCTTCCCTGGAAGGACACTCCTTGAAGAGTTTAAAAGCATTTCTTCTAAGAATCCTGGCATTATCACACTCCTTATCCCACCATGGTTTGTTGGACTGTTTTCTATCAGATTTAGGACGATAGGATTTGCACGACTCAGAATTACTGTCAAACGAGATGATCAATCCCGAAGCGTCAAATATTTTTGCTCCCGCTCGAAAGGCACATTCAACGACAAGGGAGTTTCACCTCTTATAGGCCATAGCTCCAGTCATAATGTCCGCTGGGACATCAGACATACGGTCATGTACAATGTTGCCAAAAAGATCTTTGTCCATACCAACTACACATAACCTAGTCCTTCTAGATATTATTGGTCGATTTGGGTCATGACAAATCTGGATAGTAATAGGGAAATGGTCACTGCCACAAGGTTGATTAAAAACCGCCCAGGAACAGATATGACTCATGGATTGAGAGACCAGGGAAACATCAAGAGCACTATTATGGTCCGGGTTAGCAGACACCCTGGTGGGGGAGCCATCATTAAGAAACACAAAATCAGATTCAGTCAGAACTTCGGCCAAGGCCAAACCCTCACCATTTGATCTAGAAGATCCCCACATCTCATTTTGAGTGTTGAAATCACCACAGATAATCAATCCATGGGAGCCGACAGCAGAAACCATAGAGTTCAGAAGGTTGGACCAGCATTCTTGCCCTACGCGAATATGAGGAGGTCTGTAAAGAGAGACGATGAAGATTCTGTTAGGAGATATCTTCCTGTCAATAAATGAAATGCAAGTCATTTCTATTCCCGGATTATTAGTAAACGTAAATTGAAAAACAGTAGGGTCGAATTCCTTTCGACATAATACAGCAGTGCCCCCTCCACTGGCATCATCTGTTCTATCATTTCTAAAGATAACAAAATTCTTGAAAGAGAAATAAGACTGGGAGTCCAACCATGTCTCCTGTAAACAGACCACATCAAAACCCAGTATTAGATTAGCAAATTCAGGTAATTTTCCAGTGACGCTTCTACAATTCCACTGAAGTATTCTCAGAGACATGTGCGCTTAATTGATTTTACGAAAAATTAATCCAAGATATTGTAGCAAAGCCGAAGCTTTATACTTTTCTGATTACCTGAGTTGTAGAGGAAACGCAAATCGTTAAGTATGATATCAGGAGTAGAAAAAGTACTAGCTAAGGACTCAAGGTTAGACTCAATCAAATTAGGCTCGTTGAGGGTAAGGTCATTTCCTAAAGACATTTTCACTGGGCGGATTGTGTCATCTAGAGCGGAGTGATTACTAATTGAATCTTCACTGTCCGATCTCCCGGAACGTATCTTTTTACTCGAATTAGTTTCCACTATATTGAAATTACTCCAAATTATGTAAGCATGTCCTTTAAAAAGGTTTACTGCTTGTTGGCAGGAATTAATATTCCTGTTTTTAATAATCTTTTTCGCTTGGGCATGAGATGTATTCGTGTACGCCATCACCGTATTAATTATTTTATGTGCATTAAAGACCGGACAAGAAAAGTTCGAGGATACATGATACATGATCTCCCCCACAATTTATGCATTTAGGATCCGAATTACAATCCCCGGTATGTTGAAGACAACATTTTTCGCAAGATTTTTCACTTCTGCAAGTAAAGGTGGAATGCCCCCATCTAAAGCAATTGATACATCTGCGTACTCTGTTGATATATGGGAAAATTTTACATTTATAACCTTCCAAATATAAATGTGAGGAGGTAAAAGATTAGAAGAGAAAACCACCTTAACCGAGGCAGAATCTACCAACTCGTTGTTAGCTCTATTACGAAATTTAAGTTTTTCTAATGAACAAATCTTAACCGGATCACCCGGCCAAGAAATGCCTTCTCGGATTTCGTCTATTAAAAGAGAGGGATTTACGTCTCTTATCACCCCAACTCGGAAAATTTTGTAATTCGGAGCGTAAGCAAACCAGTCAGGCAGTAGGACACCCTGACTATATAAAAGCTCGTTCGCTTCAGTATGAGAAGAGAAATCGACACACATTAAATTCCTCCCCAGTCTACGAATCGCCGTCACGCTGTTATATTTCATGCACAAGACCTTGCCTAGGCTCATACCCGAGGGCTGGTCTTCACCAGGGGGTAGTTTATTCGTATCTATAGTATGATCAGACCCGTCTCTACGGAAGCGTTTAGTGGCATTCTCATTTTCTTTTTCTTTAGGAGATTTTCGGTTCGACTTTGGCATACTAATAATTTATTCCCTCGCAATATCACTCTTAATAACACGCAATGAACATGTATATGAGACAACACAGTCGTATAGGCACTTAACCCTTACGAAAAAGTAGTACTAGCAATCAGTACTCAGTACTGAGTGATCAATACTCGTAGTATTGAGAGTATTAGTATGTTAATACTCATGAATATTGCAGAATGGTCATTACTGTGTCTGTCAGTGCTTACAGTACTGGCAGTACTACAAGCAATAATACTCATTAGTACTTCAAAGTATTGAAGTGGTCAGTACTTTATCAGATTAATATTCGGAGTACTATCATGATAGTACTGCCAGTACTGTAAGAACTAATAGGCACAGTACTGACCATTCTGCAATATTCATTAGTATTAACATACTAATACTGTCAATACTACGAGTACTGATCACTCAGTACTGAGTACTGATTGTTAGTACTACTTTTTCGTAACGTATCTTGGAAATACTAAATTAATAAAATACTAAATTAACACACTAAACGATCAATATGACGTTATTTTGATATCATCTTGACTTTTCGTTCTACTTGGATAGTACTGCGTAAGTAGAGGAGAGTGGGCTCCCTTGAGCCACGGGGTCCAATGTGACAGTGCGAGTTTTCTGTATTAACGTTCTGCAAAATAGTGACGGTGGGTATAAAAACTTTCGTTTTCAAAACATATAACTTCTATCAAAAAATTATGCCGAAATAAGCATATATACTTTAGTTAAAGGCAGATATGTAATTGGAGCCTTGCAAAGTAAATTTTTACTTGTCATAACTTTTTAATATGTATGGGTTTCTAGGGATTCTACAGTTAAAAGGAAATTCATAAGACGTTTGTCGGGATCTAGGTTCAATACCAACGTGCCCACAAAAACGTTTAATTGTTCTGTATCTGAAATATTTACGATATTTACGATATTTACGAAATAATATCGATGTT
>NW_027250228.1:0-33480 GCF_030848795.1 Temnothorax nylanderi | reverse complement strand
GCATTCTTGTCAACCGTCAAATTTTTTAATCAAGAATTAATTAATTCAACTAATGTTTAGTTAACAACTAAATAAATGTTTAGTTTTTTGCACGTATCGACTAAATATTTTTTCGGATTAACAAATTTCTTCTCAGTGTAGGGCTTCAAGTGTTTTGTCGCAATTCTCTTGACTAATTCTTAGCAAACATATTATATGAAAGTAGACGCCGCAGTAGGTAATAAACAAAGTATAATTTTATTTTATATACTTTCCGCAGACGAATTATAATTTCAAATAAATCCCGCGTCCATTGTCCCATTCAAATGTCCCTTTATCGCGTGTTTATGATTTCTAATTAGGAAATATCGTTGAAGCACAATTTCATTCCGTACACGTTCTACATATGTGATATATCTTCATGCAGAAATGATTACAGCTAGACGGAACATGATACTTCAAAGATTACCTCGCTTGAATATTATTCCGATTTTTACGGAATAATGTTGCATGAGAAGAAAATCTTCCGAATAAAGTCACGCGATAACCTCCAATTTTCCGTACCGCATTTAGAATCGTCGCTACTTCCTGTCACGGTAGAATTTCCGCGATGCTTCTTATCGCATAATGTACTGTTTAAAAACTATGTACCTATCAAATCAACAAATGGTTCGATTTTACATGATTTGACATAAATATCCATTCATTTCAGGATTTACAATTTAACAAAAACTTTAAAATTTTTTATAATCATATGTGAAATATTTTTTATTTGGAATAGAATGTTTATATAATATATATTCCCAATCAATGTTTCTTCGCATAAATAAATGAGTTTTTTTTAGCATTTATACTCATGCGCTTTTATACATATGCCAGTTGGATGTTCTTTAGCATAAATGGGAAGTTGATATCTTCAAACAATTCAAGCAGATTATTTGTTAGCCCTTTTGAATTAATAAAAACAATAAAGATAAAATTCAAAAATTGGAGGAGGCAAATATCAATTTACAAAAACCATTGGCGAATATAAAGATTTTGTCAACATTTTTCGAGGAAAAATTTATAACCTATTAAAAGGAAAGGAACAAGTAGTATCGACATTGTGTTGCAAGATATTTTCATTTTAAAAATATTTTATTATCTGCTGTAATTCCATTTGTTTAGAATAAGGCAGCGATTGCGGATCAAGCAAGATTTCGCATGCGAGTTGTTAGAGCAATTACAGTTTAGATGTTTAGAAGTTTATCCTTAGCGACATCCTCGGATCTTTTACTACTCTCACACTATCACTTCCTCATAAAAAGCTACCTCATTCGCAAATGATTTGCGAGGAACCTTAATTCGCAATCGTATTATTTCTTCGATTTTATCAGTCGATTTAGAAATAGTCTGCTTGATATGTTCCATCCTATAATGCTTTAGAATTTAGACTTCCCGATTACGATCGACCGATCCTTTACAGCATGCGAGTCAAAAATAGACTACGCATTGAGATTAAGATTAAAGATTGAAGATTGAAGATTAAAGATTGTTCAATCACACTAGCAGGCAACGCATTGGAGATGAGATTAAAGATTGTTCTATCACACTAGATTCTGACGTGCGATTGACAATATGGTTATAGGAATTAATAAACATGTCTCATAAAGCTGAACGTATAAATATTATTAGGAGAAGAATTTAAGCCATTTCTCTTCTCTTAGCAATTGCTATAGAGGAAGAAGAAAAATAAGCGTTCAATATGGACAAATCTTTATTATTAAAAAGAAAAAGAAGAGGATGCGTCATAATCTTTTTACGGAATTGGCTTTCGAAGATCCAGAAAGATTTAGAAGGTAAAAAATGCTAACCATATAGATTTCCACCTGTATCCTAGGTCGGATTTGTATGGTTTTCAACATGGTTATCCACATGTATAACCAGCTGCATTTTTTGGATGGCACTTTATATGGTTTTTCACATGGTTTCCATATAATTTCTCATATAATTTTCCACATTGTTTTCTATATCGTTTTTTGACAAAACAATTCACTATTATCAACGTTTTTTAAAAATAAAATCCAGGTTATTACATAAATATTGTCAAAATCCACATGGATTGTTACAAAAAGTAAATAATTATCTACAATTCTTTTACAAAATCCAGATAGACTTCCTGTAGATTTTGACAAATTGTGATTGATATCCTGGTGGATTTTATAAAAGTTTTATATAAAACTTCAGGTGAATTTTGATAAAAGCTAGCTATATGAACTTTTAATCTATTTATATAATATTTATTTAATATTACCTATATAAATATTATATAATATAAATTATCAGAGAAGACGTACATTCTTAAAGTTTTATGCTGGATTTATAGAGGCCGTAAAGTGTTAACTTGTGCCGAAAATGTAAGTTTCGACCAAACAGTCATTCGATTCCGTTGTGCGTAACCACGCATTGGTCGAAATTGTACGCTTTCGGCATAATAATGGTTTACGGCCTCTATAAATCCGGCTTCATAGAACATACGTTTTTCTTTCTGATTTGTGTTTTATTGGATAATAAAGTGAAATAATAAAACTTGTAAAATATTGATAAGTACGTTTGTTTATTTGAAACAAGAGCTTAAAAAACATAAATAAAATAAATATAAATTTTTGTCAATAAATTTTTAATAAAAAAGTATATTAAATATAGTATCACGCAAGGTACTTGTGTTTAATATATATATATATATATATGTATTAAATATACTAATTTTTCTTATTCTGGATTTGCTAACGCTTTCCTTTTTTTTTTAATTTCTTTTCTTGCGATACCTTTACTTGATTTATAACCTCCGTTAAGGCAGGATTTTTTTCTCTCTTAACCCATTCATCCAGTTCAATTTTGCGGATGTTCTATTCCTCTTTTTTTTTAATGTAATACCGCATGCATACTAAATAAACTAATATTTTATTCATTTTATAAGTACATTTTTATAAGTACAGCATTAAGGGGATGCTGGAGACAGCTCTGTTTTACCGCGAAATTTTCAGACACACTAATCTTTTGATTGATTTCACCGAATTAAAAATTTTTTGTCCAGAATTAAAGTATGGACGATAACGAATACCGCAGACCCCATTTGCGTATAAAAACGAAAAAAATTAGAAAATTACAGTTTTATTTTCGATTCTGCGGTCGACTCATGACAACATTTGCTGCACATAAAAGTTTTAGACTGTGTACGTATACAAAAACCTGGCAGCGGTCTCGGAAATACAATAAAGAAGAATCCTGCGCTTGCAGAAATGAGCTGAGAGCTTTAGTATAAGAGAAAAGTGTGTTTGAAAATTTCATATGCACATGTTACGCGTCTCCCCGAATTTCAGCCAAAAACATACGGATCAGTATAACGGGTAGCCCTAGAGCAGGCGCTCTGTAGGTATGTGTAAGAATCGGTGAGCACTTCTTTATCGACGCTGATCGAGTTCGCCTGCGTTCTGTATGTATGTGTAAGAATCGGTGAGCACTTCTTTATCGACGCTGATCGAGTTCGTCTGCGGCTCCAGCATCCCTTAAGGTGGCTTCAGAGACTTTTAAATACAAGATTTTTAAATGAATTAAAGAACGTTTGTATCTATTGATAGAATAAGTACTCAAAATTTCAAGGAAGGTCAACGACCAAAATTCTGCGACAAATAAATTATAAATTTCGATTATTTTCTATAGGTTGTTATAAGACACTCGATTATTTTACAATAATTAAATTAGATTTTAATGTATACAAAAAATCAAACTGAAAAAAGTTGGAAGTGTAAATTATAAGTTACGAGAATGTAATAGAACATTGAAAATACAAGTAAGGAGCAAGTGAAAAAATTATATGCGTGATATAATATGCGGGAATATCCAGTACATGCATAATAATTATTATTATACATATAAAAAGATTTTTATTTAAATTTAAATTACCTATTGTTACTACTAGAAGCACCAGACGTTGGAGCCACCTTAAGAATTACTATTATTATACAAAATTTTACATTCTTACCATCTATAACTTTATCTTTTGCAGGGCTAATCGATGTACAGGGTGTTCATGACGATACAGAGCGGTACGGCGGGTTGCCCATTCGAGCAGGCGCGCATGGTCGTTCACAATTGCGTTGACTTCGGTGCATCACCTATAACCACTCGCATATTTTTTTTACAATAAAATGGACTTTGTAGCGCCCGAAGTTGCAATACAATTGTGACGGATTTCCGTAGCAGTAACGTTAAAACAGAAGTCGAGATGACAATACAGGTTATGAAATAAATTTTATTAAGAAAACGAAAGACATATTCTCTCTTACGAAAAAAGCTCGTACCATAGTCCATCATAATCATTATATATTATAATTTTATTACTTAATTATTTTTTGCACACAATGTTTATGCACAGGACAAAAGTCAGCAATTAGTATATGTGTGCAATTTAAATTATAAGTCGGCTAATAAATTTCATTCAATGTAAGTTTAAATACTGCAGAAATCACCATTAACAAATCTTACAATATTCATTTTGTTAATTAATAAATAATTTATCATTAATTGATAATCAATTTAATATATCAATACTAATGAGCATTATATAATTCTTTATATAAATGATGCTGCTGCATCTTAAAATCTTAATCTTAATCTCATAAACAAGAGGTTTATTAGTATAAAATATACATTTAAATATGATGCTAATAATAGTTTATATAAGGCAAATTATCATAATATTTAATGAATACTTTTCAGTAATAAATTCCTTGTAGATTTAAATGAGATTCAGTAGCATTATTTACATAAAGATGCTTATTAGCATCAGTATATTGAATTAATTATTAATGTTAATGATGAAATATTAATAATCTGAAATAAATGTTGTTAGACATAAGATCCGCTGATAATCGTTTTTATCGTTATAAATAACGATGGAAACGGTTATCAACGATCTCGTGCCTAATAACATTTATTTCAGATTATTAATATATATATATATATAATATATATATATATATATATATATATATTGTCACGTCTTTTTCACTCCCGGAGCGGTCCGGGCCGTGTGACGGATCAAAGGGGAAGGAGAGAAGGATGATAGGCCTCTCCGGCAGTTCTCTCGCACCTCGACACTCCACTAACCGAATTTTATTGTGGGCGCCAGACGCGTGAATTCGCGTCCGCGAAATCGCGAGAAACTAAAGAGAGAGACGCAAGGCGAAATAAGTCGGTGTGCGAGGAATCGGCTAGCTCGACTTATAGCAGGCGCGCCCTCAGAAAAGATTTCTAATAACGAGACAAAAAATATTCTTGACATGTTTAATCTCATCACAACCTGAATAGTATAAAAATAAAACAATATTGAGATTAAATCAATAATTCCTATTCTCTTCTCTCGAATAAAATAACATTGAACTTAATATCTTGAGACAAGACATATATAAATTTAAGCTTATATATTCTTGCGTTTAGACTAATCTTCACGCGACGTTATACTTATAACTCTTCTCTCGAATAAAATAAGATTGACTTAATATCTTGAGACAAGAATATATAAATTGTCTCAAGATATTAAGTCAATCTTATTTATTCGAGAGAAGAAGAATAGGAATTATCGATTTAATCTCAATATTGTTTCATAACGCGCGATGTTAGAGCCATAATATTAGGCGCGATCCGCGAGACGGCCGCGCGCCGCGAAACGCCTGAGATGCATCTAAATATCCATTATCCAGATATTATTCCTGAATAGGTCCTCTTGAGCTTATTATCATGTATTAGAATGGAAGCTAAACATAGAGAAGGAAACAAATAGCCTATTCGTCTGCAACAGAATCAATTGATCTTATTCTATAGCTATAAAAGACACCAACTAAATTTTGCTGTCGGTTACTGGCTGGAGAGGTTATCCTTGAAAATATCATTTTCATCCGTTCAGACTGTCCATATAGGACTGAGGTAAAAGATTTTCTAGTTTTCGTTATATATTACCTGAAGTTATATGTTTCGCAAAATGGAATATTGTTAAATGGATTAAAATTAATGACTCTCATTATGAGAATGGCATATTGGTTGTTGTAGATTGGGAAAGAAGTAAAATCCTCAATTTGGTTATATTTATACAATATCTGTATCCAGAGATAATATTGTATATTTTTTACTTAAGAAACTTACCACAGTAAATTTTAATACTCATTTCCATGCTTATAAAATTGATTTCACTGATCAATGGCATTACTTAAAATTTCAGATTTGGCTATCCATACCCAGAACCAACATCAGAATTATTGCTAATGATCAACGATTGGTTCCGTTCCGTTTTATTCTCCATTGATTTCTCTATGAAAGATAAATCAATGGAGAATAAAACGGCTTTCTATCAAATACGTTTTGTATGATCCTAAGTGTAAAATCATAAATCATAAAAATAATCGAAAATCATACGTTTTGTATAAAAACGTAATAATAAAACGTTACAAAATAATAGCTGTTTTTGTTCATAAATACCTTATTCATTCTATCACAAAAAGGATCTTGAAAAAATAATATAATAGATTCCTAACAATCTACAAATTTTCTTTTTGCAAGAATAGAATAGAGATTTTTTTCAGATTCGTCTATATTGAATCAAGAATATTATAGGATTGTCACAAAGTTCTATCTAGCATCTTTCTAAGAAAGTTAGAGGGATGTATCAAGAATATTTTATTCTAAACTTAAGAAATTTTCTATTTAAGATTAAAATATGTTGTTTCAATACTAAATATGATGGCCCTATTTCGATCCTATTTATGATAGGATTTAAGAGTATAGCATTGTATCTAGAAATCTTTTCTGAGGGTGGCGGGGTTGATTAAGGGCAGCGCGATGTTCGGCGGGGTGACACGCAATCATTAACTCAGTCAGCTAACAAATGAAAGGACCATTTATTGTAGAATAACTTTCGGAAAACAATGCGGCCATTTCGGCTTTCATTATCCAGGAAAAGCAAATAGATAGCTGATTACACGGGCGTCAAGTTTTGAACAATAAGAATGGCAGTAACGCGGACGCCAGAAATAAGCGGAGAATTACGTTAATTTAGTAAACGCGCGGAAGGCGTCGTTGATGAGCAGATAATACTGGTAGAAAACTAACTCACAAATACTTCGAAATCATAGCAGTCACGCAGATAATAATAGTAGAGTATTAAACTAACAAATAATATAGAATATCTACAGAAGTTACGACCGAATGCGACATAACTGGAGTAAACGCGAAATAATCGTGCGTCACGCTCGGAGCGCGTGAACTCAAGGTCCCAAGCGGCGCAAGGATTCTTTCGCCAAATTGCCTTAATCTAACGCAGATAGGGAACGTAACACAAGTGACATCCCAACGTAATAATGGTCGAACGCAACGCTTAATATCGCCAAGGGTATCCTGACGCGAAGAATAAGGCGCTGAGGCGCTTGGCATAACACGAAATACTAAAACTAACGCGGGGAAGGTACGGAATTACCGCTGAGTAATAACGGGACGCAATATTAGGTCAAACGCAAGTAATATCTTAATGCAAATAATATCCTAACGCAAATAATATCCTAACGAGAATAATCAGTCGGTGTGAATAACGCGAATGACACCCCGACTCGAGAAATCAATCGGCACGATCAATATTCTAACGCGAATAATATGTCGGCACGAACGACATTCCGACGCAAATATGATTCTAACGCAAAGGCTTGCACGCAGTTAACATCGGAGCACAATCACACCACGCGAATAATATCTCGGCGCAACCAATATCGCGTGGATAATCTAGGTGTCCTAAGCGAATCACACCTCCCTGGCGAAAATGAGAAGTTTATAAACGTTGTTTGATGTTTACGTGAGCGTTTGCGGAAGTTCGTTGAGAGTTTAGAAACGGTCAGTAGAGAGTTCGTAGAGCGGAAATTGCAACGCTGCAGCGTTTGAAAGGCGTTTGTATATAGCGTTTTTGAGAGTTTGCACAGCGTTTACATGACGTATGACGTTGCTGAGAGTTCTTTAAAACATTTAGAGATCCTCTGTTAAGCGTTTAGGCTGCGTTCGGAAACGTCACCTGGGTACACGCGGGTATACCTCCTTCTCCTAACTCGCTGAGATAGAAAGAGAAGGGAGTATACTCGTGTGCACTCGGGTGACGTTTTCGAACGCAGCCCTGATAAGTCGAAAGCGTTGCTTTCATCATTGAAAACTGCGTGCAGCCTCTATTGAGCTTAACGGGCGTTTACTCTTGTCGTTAGAAGAAACGGCGTAAAGAGCGTTAAATGTTAAAATCTGCTTTTCGCCTCGCAGGGGGTCTGCTTATATACGCGGCTGGATGTATTTTAAATGCGAGAAAGATACGCCGCCTAGCGTCATTGTTAGAAGAACGTTTGCTGAACGGAGGGAAAACGCTTGTGTTACGGAGTCGGGAAAAGCGTTTCTTGGGCGTCTCCAAGCCGTTTGCGTTAACGCCTTACAAATCGTTCACTGCGCCCTCTACAATTCGCCCTCGGAAGAGCGTTTGCTGAACGGATTGAAACGCTTGTCTTACGGCTTTGAAAAAGCGTTGCTCCATCGTTCACCATTTGACGTTTTTTAAAACAGACGAGTGCATTTTCCGTAGACGGACAAAAAACTATCTGGTCCGACGTTCTTTTCCTTGCGTGCAACGCGAGGATTGAAAACGCGGTAAACGATGGAAACGTCCTCGTTATACTAACGAAGAGTTGGCCATATGTTATTAATTTACGGCGAATGTCGTAAAATGGAAGGCAGGCCGCAATTTTGTACGCTGAGCGCTTTCCTGAAAAGCGGCACCCGGCACACGGGTATTTCCATACCTTATTAACTCGCCTTATCCAGCATGGCACGTTACACACGTCAACACGCGCACGAAATCATCATCGCCCGGAAGAAATTATCAATCAAGTGAGAGAAGCAGTTACAGAAAATCCGCACACCAGCACGAGAAGTATCGGATATGATCTTGGTATGGACCATAACAAGGCGCATAGAATTATTAAGAAAGATTAAGAATGCATCCTTACAAGAGACACACAACTCAAATGTTGCTCCCCAAGAATTGCTCCGTCGAGAAAGATTTTGTGATTGGGTCTCAGAACAGGTAAATTATATATTGCTTCCTCATAGAGGAAGCTTTGTTTTCGTAAATTCGTATATGAACTTTTGATTGTGTATAAGTTGGTTCTAATCAACCAAATTTAAAGAATTATATATAAAATTGGGGTAGAAGAAACCAAAGAAAAGATTGTTTTTTGAGTTTTTTTTTCATTTTTTCTACCACTATTCCATATATAATTCTTTAAGTTTTGGTTGATTAGTTTTTTAGTTATATAAAAAACACAGTGTAGTGTTAAATGTTAATCCCCTTTTAAGAAGGTATGAAATCGATGTTTGAACTTTGCGAAGCTGACCGAGTGTCGAGCGTTTATTTTATAAATGACTGTATAAGTTACTGATTTCATTTAACAGTAGTACCTCATGGGTGACGAAGAATCTATTATGATTTTACAAACGTCGGTTAACTTTAAAAAAAAAACCTTAGTTTACTCACTATTCATCTCTTTCTAAGGGGGACAGTTAGAACATCTCAAGTCTCAATAATTGAGACTTCAAAAATAATGTTTTAAAATAATAAAAAAGTGTGCAAGTAGAAACTTGCACATTGTTTCCTCATAGTTTTTATTCTATATTATTTGTTAGTTTAATACTCTACTATTATTATCTGCGTGACTGCTATGATTTCGAAGTATTTGTGAGTTTAGTTTCCTATTTCAGGAATAATATCTAAATAATGGATATTTAGATGCATCTCAGGCGTTTCGCGGCGCGCGGCCGTCGCGCGGATCGCGCCTAATATTATGGCTCTAACATCGCGCGTTATGAAACAATATTGAGATTAAATCAATAATTACTATTCTCTTCTCTCGAATAAAATAAGATTGACTTAATATCTTGAGACAAGAATATATAAATTTAAGCTTATATATTCTTGCGTTTAGACTAATCTTCACGCGATGTTATACGTTATAACGTCGCGTGAAGATTAGTCTAAACGCAAGAATATATAAGCTTAAATTTATATATCTTGTCTCAAGATATTAAGTCAATGTTATTTTATTCGAGAGAAGAGAATAGGAATTATTGATTTAATCTCAATATTGTTTTATTTTTATACTACTTCAGGTTGTGATGAGATTAAACATGTCAAGAATATTTTTTGTCTCGTTATTAGAAATCTTTTCTGAGGGCGCGCCCTGCTATTAAGTCGAGCTAGCCGATTCCTCGCACACCGACTTATTTCGCCTTGCGTCTCTCTCTTTAGTTTCTCGCGATTTCGCGGACGCGTAATTCACGCGTCTGGCGCCCAACAATAAAATTCGGTTAGTGGAGTGTCGGAGGTGCGAGAGAACTGCCGGAGAGGCCTATCATCCTTCTCTCCTTCCCCTTTGATCCGTCACACGGCCCGGACCGCTCCGGGAGTGAAAAGACGTGACAATATATATATATATATATATATATATATATATATATATATATTAATAATCTGAAATAAATGTTATTAGGCACGAGATCCGTTGATAACCGTTTCCATCGTTATTTATAACGATAAAACGATTATCAGCGGATCTTATGTCTAACAACATTTATTTCAGATTATTAATATTTCATCATTAACATTAATAATTAATTCAATATACTGATGCTAATAAGCATCTTTATGTAAATAATGCTACTGAATCTCATTTAAATCTACAAGGAATTTATTACTGAAAAGTATTCATTAAATATTATGATAATTTGCCTTATATAAACTATTTACTAGCATCATATTTAAAATGTATATTTTATACTAATAAACCTCTTGTTTATGAGATTAAGATTAAGATTTTTAAGATGCAGCAGCATCATTTATATAAAGAATTGTATAATGCTCATTAGTATTGATATATTAAATTGATTATCAATTTAATGATAAATTATTTATTAATTAAACAAATGAATATTGTAAGATTTGTTAATGATGATTTCTGCCATTATTTAAACTTACATTGAATGAAATTTATTAGCGACTTATAATTTAAATTTGCACACATATACTAATTGCTGACTTATGTCCTGTGCATAAACATTGTGTGCAAAAAATAATTTAAGTAATAAAATTATAATATATAATGATTATGATGGACTATGGTACGAGCTTTTTTCGTAAGAGAGAATATGTCTTTCGTTTTCTTAATAAAATTTATTTCATAACCTGTATTGTCATCTCGACTTCTGTTTTAACGTTACTGCTACGAAAATCCGTCACAATTGTATTGCAACTTCGGGCGCTACAAAGTCCATTTTATTGTAAAAAAGATATGCGAGTGGTTATAGGTGATGCACCGAAGTCAACGCAATTGTGAACGACCATGCGCGCCTGCTCGAATGGGCAACCCGCCGTACCGCTCTGTATACACTGAGAGAAATGTTTTGTTGAAACAACCAAAATTTTGTTACTAATACAAAAACTATTGTTGATATGTGATCAAACAAACCGTTGGTTACCACGCATAATATTATTTTGTTGACTGTTTGGTATGATGTACAATAATCCTTTGTGGTAAAAATTGAATATTTTGTTACCGGAACAAAACATTACATGAGAATATATTCAAACAAAATCTTTTATTAAAATAGAGTAGGGTAGATATATATGCGTGTGCGTGTGCGTGTGCGTGTGTGTGTGTGTGTGTGTGTGTGTGCAATAATGTGCAATAATTATTATGTATGTACAAATATTGTAATAGTGTTTATATATATGTAAAAACTATTACGATATTTGTACATGCATATTAGTATTAATTATTGTATGTTACATGAATATAACTTAGCTAATTTTCATTATACTAGATATGTATGTATTATATATAAAACAAGTCTATTAAAATAAAGAAGTAGCAGGTTTTATATAACATGCAATAATTAATATATACAAACATTGCAACGTACGTACTGAATACATGCATACAATAATGTTTTATTTTTAAATATAATTTTGTGACAAATAAAATGTGACATAACGTTTTATTCTTTATTATGTGATTTATTCTTTCAAAATTACATATGAAATGTCGGGAGTTATTAATGACTTAATATGTGACGGTAAAATGTTACATAATTGTTGTATGCTAAACATTTCCACTTGTTTAAATACTTTACTTCATAACATTGTACATGACTGCAAAATCGAATAGTATCCATGCACTGCACAATAAAAAATATATTTTCATCTTTGTCAGCAAATATTAATTCAATTTGTCCAAAAAATGGAAATATTTCTCCGCGAAAAATATTTAAAATAAAACTTGGCTTGTAATAAATACTCTTTATATTTATCCATGTTACTGCATGAAATGTTGTGCGTGGTAAAAAAACTTGAATGTTACAATAATTAGGAAGCTTTGATATTTGCTGCATTGAAAGCTCCTGTCTAAAAGATATATGTCTTTTTAAATCAATGTTTTGAAAAAATCTATAACACAGTTTTAACTGATGTTTTATCGCTAAGGTTAATGATAAATTTCGTCTTGAAGAAGAAATATGAGCAGCAATCTTTGATTGTCTGTGTTTTGCTTCGTATCGCATGCACCAAATATTTATTAACGGACCTACTGACCTCATAACGCGCGCATAATGAAGGAGGAAATGATGTTTTGGTTTCAATGTATCTTTAAATAAGTCTAAATAAAGTTCATGATGCTCAGTAACTAGCGCATCTAAATATTCTATGCATTGTGAAGTAAAAAACGGTGTAAGTAATATAGTTACAATCTTGTGTAAGCAAATGTATAAATCCCAAAAATTATTGTTCTCAGGGACTTTATGTCCAATGATAAGACCGAAATGAATAACAAATGTTATTGTTTCTGAAGCAGAAAGACCTAAACTAAACCTCTTCAATTTTTCTATTTTTAAGAATGGTGGACGATTTCCTTCTTCAGGACTAAAATCGGTTGGCATCAATAAGATCCCCGAAGAAATCACCCGAACAAAAAAATCCCATTAAAAAGATCCCACCAAAAAGATCCCCGAATCAACAACATCCCATGCATATATATCCCAGATGCATACAATCCCCAAATCGACAACATCCCACGTGTAAATATCCCGGATGCCAAAGAATGCTAGAAAACATTCCTTGAAGAAATAATAAGGCACACATATATCATTGTATTGTGCTATTTAATAAATATAATACATATAATACATTATTCCAAACAAATATAAATAATCGGGTGCGTTGCACCGGCAGAAAATTTTTGTGATCCATAATTATTTAATCAATATAATACATTATTCCAAACAAATATAAATTATAATCAGGTGCGTTGCACCGAACAATTAACGATCCTTATTCCTAATAGGCTAAGTTATGGGCAACACCACGCAGGTAATCAACAACGTCACCTTGACCATAGGTGCCCACAACATTGAGGAGCCGCCTGTTACGATCTCGATATTTTTTGTTTTTCGTTTGTTGAGCGTCACCTCGAAGTATCTGTTCGACCTTTAAATCGGTCAGAGCCTGCTCATCACGCATTAAATCGATGAATTTCCACGGAGTAACGTGAGCCGCTTGAGCACGATTATTAAAGGCGTTATGCCAACCTTCGACGATGTTGTTGGTACGATCTCCACCTTCAAGGGTGGTATCGTAATGATTCCACAAAGCAACGGGAAATAAAGCAGCACTTCGTACTTTACGTCGGTTGATAGTACCGATCCAAGTTGCTTCGATGTAAGAAAGCAACATTTCCCATTCGCCAGCATGATCGGAGTAAAATGGTGACGCAATTAATGCCTCGTATGCAGCTTCCACGTCAGCCGGGGGTACGAATGCGAGTGCACCTAGCATCCTGAGATTCAACGCGTAGTCGCCACTACGCGCGTATGCCGATTGCAATCCATATTGTTGAATGTGCTTCCAAATGCACTGTGACATATGGAAAAAGCACCCTTTTACAGTGACGCCATTAAACACCTTGGTGATTGCTTTGATGAATGCGCGTTCGAAGTCAACCATCACTGTCACCGGTTGTAAACGTGGCTCCATTGACTGCAACTCTTGCAGCATTTTCGTGTAGACCTTCTCGCTTTTCCCGGTTGTCAGCACAAACACAAGCGGCACCGCCTCACCTCCAACAGTCCCATGTATGGTGTACATTTGATAAAATATGTTGGGAACGACGCGAAATGTACCATCAGCATACCACACATCACACGAGCGTAATAAATTTAGATTCCGTTCTGTTGTGAAAATCAATATTCTTTCTTTTTTTTTTGCCTTAATGCTACAGTCACTTTTCAAAAATGGCTCGTTTTTCCACGTGTTGCGATAACCATCGGGCACTACAAAATCAGCAATAGTGGTGGGATTTGGTGGTACATTTTGCTCAGCCTGACGAATGCGGCGAACCGTACAGCTGAGATCTCTTCTGCTTGGAAGCTGCCCACTACCTGCCACAGACACTCCAGCAGTGGCTGCAGCAACAATGACTCCTGTCGGCTCTCGGGTTTGTTTAGCTTTCTGCCTTAGTTTAGCCATTACCTTCATCACTTCTACCTTGGCGGGGTCCGGCGCGTGAGAGTGATCAAATTCCTCTGTTACTCTACCTATAAACGCATTTATATCAACAATAATAACATCGAGCACTCACTGTCGCACATAGCAATTGTAACATACCTCTTTTATTTTTAGTAGATGTATAGCAGCGTCCACGGCATTTGCCGGTTTTATGTAACATACATCGCCAGATGAATTTTCCGGCACCCTCGCGATGAAATACGTATATATATCCGCGGTGAATTAGATTTTCGCCGCCTTTCTGGTTTGTCACAAAGTGCAGCGTCATTCTCAGCAGACTCGCAAATTCAAGGCACTCGATGAAATGTGCGACAAACCGTCACCGGGAGAGTTTAAACGTTCACCGCGACAAACGATAGCGTACACAAGACACACAATATTATTGTAGCACTAGCAACGCTGACTGAAAAGCCACCTGACGAATTTCGAACACCTGTGCTACAACCAGCGGGAATTTCGAGCTGCCGGGCCGATGCACAGGATATTGATGGGGGAACATTTTATTCGGGATCTTATGAGTGGGATTTTTTTTGTTGTTGGGATTATTTCGATCGAGGATCATATTTTTCGGGATCTTATGAGTGGGATTTTTTTGTTGGAATCTTTTTCGCCGGGGGAAATTTACCGTTCACCACCAAAATCATACGTACCTATTAGACTATTAAGATCGTCTAATGTAAACAGTTTTGATTGTATAAAATGTAATATTAATTTACTCATATCATATTGACAGACGCCTTCAAATACATCATGCATTATATCACAACTCATATTTTGTATAACGTGAAAAGAATCTAATTGATTCCAAATGCATATTTCAGTTAAACCAGTTACAGAGACGTCATTTTTTCCCAAGTCATTAGCATATTCATTAACTGTACGTAATAATCGTTTATCTTCAGCTGTTTGATATCTTATTTGATTAAGAGAGGCTTTACAAAATCTACAAGGATGGTTCGCAACAAAACTTTTTACAAACCCACAAATTTCATGCACACCTAAATTATCTCCGATTACAAGAACACATTTTATATAAATATGTATACCTTCTTCAGTGACTAATCCTGACTTCTCTAACATTTGTAATTCATGAATTAAAGGTCGAAATGTAGCTTCATTCCCGTAAAATTCTCTATCTTTATTCAGAAACAATAACGTTAAAAAAATATTATCAAGTTTTGAGCGTGCTTCTGGAGGCATGCATGGTAATGAAAAATATACAGCTCCCACTTTATGAACACCTGCATGACCACCTAACGGATTATTTGTCTCAAACTCATCAAAGTAAATTATTAATGGTAAAACGAGTTTGTCATGAAAATTATTACTTAAATGTTTCCACAACTCTGATTGAATTATATTACTTACACAATGTGAATCATTCTTCACTTGTTCCATGTAATCTAATATATCTTTTAAAACATTAGGTATTTCAAATAATGCCTTTAGGACATTTATTACAGAAATAAATTGGCCTGTGACATTATATGGAACCAGGGTGAAAATATTGTTAATCCTTCTATTTTCCATAGTTTGTCCAATTACATAAGTAACAGGTTCTATATAATAGCCTTTTTGTTTAAAAAATTTAATTCTCTTATATTCTGTGTCTAGGTCGCAAAAAGGCTTCTTACATCTATTTAAAAAAAACGCTAATTCTTGTTTCATGACTTCTGGAGCCTCTAAAGTATTCAAACTTTGGTTCACTTTACTTTCTACCATGCTAACAATATTTTCCACTAAATTTGAAGTGATCTCTATAACTGTCTGTACATGTTTTCGCGTCATAGAATTATCATTATATAAATGTGATAACGAAGAAGCAGCAGCTTCCTGTATTCCTTTAAACTGAATTTCATCTTCATTGGCGCACGCGCTATCGTCTCTATTTTCTAAATCCATATTTGGTCACGTCCTACGAAAATAATAAATGGTTACAGAGTCAAATTTAACGCAGCTGCTTTATTCCTTTGATGTTCAATATTATTGTATGTTCAAGATCAGTGGAACTCTGGAATAACAAGAAATAAACATTACTTTCAGCTCAACTGCAGCAATTTTGCACATGTATAAAATTATTTTGCGTATAATATAGAGAAATATAAAAATAATACTTACATTTACTGATAAAATGAAAGAATTTAATGATTTAGTTAATAACGCTGCGTAATAATTTTTGGAGTCTAATACTTTTTTCTTCTCGTGAAAACTGTAGCTATTTATATAATATATAGAGCACACGCTTTCGAATGGTGCAGTATAATCACATTCGATCTGTAAAAATTGTTACAAATGATTATTTACATGGCTTTTACAAACTCTTTGAAATAACAATAACTGCTAAAATATTCATTAATGGCCTGCGGATGTTTTAAAATTGGCCAGTTCGTAAAAGTAGATGAAAATTTCCATCTCATGTAGTCTTGTATTTTTCATGTTTACAGGACCAACCGATATGGATGTTATATTAATTATGTCAAGTGGTAATAAATTATATTTATTGGAATAAATTTTCTATTAATAAATTTATCCCCCCCCCCCCCAAGTGTAGTACAATAAGAGGAACAATAGTCCATTACATTTATATGAAATTACTGTTATTATAATAATATCTCTGTTTTACATATAGATTTTTGAAACGTTACCAAGCTAGCTTCAAATTTAATTTTTTGCCTATTTTATAAAAATTTCTACGTTTTCCTTTTCCTCTATATGTATATTTGAAATATTTAATTATTTTATTATAATGCAAAAAACACAACAAGTATTCTAAATAATATGCTAAACATAAATACGTACCAGATGACGAATAGCATTGACAAGCTGAAAATCATCAATTTCGCACACTTCAAATTCTATATGTTTGTTTTCTTTCTGCTCGATATGTTCCTCTTCATCTGACTGAACAAGTCCCTTTTCCTTATCAACAATTATTGTAATATTGTCAACCTGTACAGTATCAATCATCTCAGCATCACTTGCACGTTCCACGATTATATTAGGAGTAGCTGTTTCAGATGTGATATTATTTGTATCATTTACTGTTACAGGATTACTTGTTTCACATGTTATATCAATTATCTCGGGTGGCGCATTAATTGATATCTTACTTTCCTATAACATATATATATGACACAATATTAAAACATATTTTACAAATTTTATTTCATTAATTTTTTTGTGCACTATTGCTAAACAATATATTCTACGTTATTTATATATAATTAATTTACCTTGTTATCGAAAATTGTCTCCGTCTCAACTATAGAGTTTTGCAACTTTTCTAAGTTTTTTTCAAACTTCAGTCTTTTGCCTATTTTAGGTATAAGAACCTCTAAGTTTTTTTAGCCAGGTTTTAACCGTAGAAGTGATTCGAAATCAATTTCTTCATCTACACATTAAAATTTTCTTTTACAATGAATGCTTTACAAGTGATTTACAATAATTATAAAGTTATTAATTAATTAATTAAAATAATAGACAATGGTCATAAACTCTCGACAGAAAGATAGATTTTATCACATTTTTTTATTTTGTTTAGCTTATATGTCTTTGGTCTATACGGTTGAAGACACGTAAACTTCTTTTTTACTAGCCTATTTTCAATTTAACATATTGCGGTTTGTCCGTATTCTCGCATTGTTTTTTAGATAAAAATGTACCACAAAATGCGTTCAGCAGTTCAGCATGGCATTCAGTTTACGTTACATATATTACATTTTCGGAAATAAATAAATATACTTAGGCCCAGTTTCACCAACGTCGATTAACTGTAACCTTCGATTAAACTCACTCTTCGTCTCTTTCTAACTGTCCCCTTTAGAAAGAGACGAAGAGTGAGTTTAATCGAAGGTTAGAGTTAATCGACGTTGGTGAAACTGGCCCTTATATTGATACAATTAAAATGAGAATACTGGCCATTGTGTTTATAAAATATAGATAAAGATAAATAAAATTCTTTACTTACTTGTAAACATCAGTTTTATGCCGAGATCAGTAAAACTGTTTTAATAAATTTTCGACTGCTGCATCCATAATGTGTGAAGATTACGTGAGGAGAGAAAGAACACACAAAAACCTCAACGGTCACTTTAGATGTTAGGTGTTTCTTATGTATCAATAAGTATGTACTATTATTAGTTTACAATCACTTTCTATGTTTGCCCTTGCTATATAGACCCTGCAGTGTCTAGAAAAGTACTGACGAGGACGAACAGGCTGAAACCGGCAAACGTATCCGCGTCCAATATGGCTCCTTCTCCTTCACACAGAATGCGGAAACGTTTGCCGCGCGGCAAGAAACCACGCGGTAGCCAATCACGTGCCGCTTTTTCGTAGGAACCAGAAGTTTATTGGCTACCACGTAGCTTCTTAGGCTGCGTAGCTTAGGATGCGCTCACAACGCTCGCGAGCATTATTTCGTCCTTGTTTAACATTTGACAAACAACAAGGATGAAATGATTCCACGCGTTGCGAGCGTTGCGAGCGATAAGGGATAAGGGGAACGCACCCGTAGTTCTTCGCAGGGCAAGCGTTAAGGTGCGATTTCACGATGACGCTCGACGCTGGATTCGAGCGTCAAATCTGGTCACGTGATAGATTTCAGCCAATCCAGTGGTTAGCGTGGAATCCAGCGTCGAGCGTCATCGTGAAATCGCACCTTTAGGCGGACTGTCGGTTATTGCCTGTCGATCTGCCTGTTCGTCCTTGTCAGTATTTATTTATTCTAGACACTGCATAATAACAAAGCAAGGGCAAAGAAAGACCTGACATCTAAAGTGACCGTTTAGGTTTTTGTGCGTTCTTTCTCTCCTCACATAACCTCATTATGGATACAGCAGTCAAAGATTTATTAAAACAATGGGGGTTTCCTGATCTCATACAACTATTTGAGGGTAAGTAAAGACTTTTATTTCATCTATATTTATTTATCTTTATCTATATTTTACATACACAATGGCTAGTATTCTCATCTCAATTGTATCAATAAATCAATATAAAGTATTTATTTATTTCTGAAAATGAAATATATGTAACGTGAACTAAATGCTGAACGCATTTTTTTGGCACATTTATGTAAAAAGCGATGCGAGAATACGGACGAACCGTAGTATATTAAATTGAAAGTAGGCTAGTAAAAAAGAAAAGTTAACCGTACAGACTGAAGACGCATAAACTAAACAAAATAAAAAAAATTGATAAAATATATCTTTCTGTCGAGAGTTTATGACCATTGTCTATTATTTTAATTAATTAATTAATAACTTTATAATTATTGTAAATCACTTGTAAAGCATTCATTGTAAAAGAAAATTTTAATGTGTAGATAAAGAAATTGATTTCGAATCACTTCCCTGGTAAAAATTACCGTTAGAAACGGATAGAACGTGCATTCTATCCGTTTCTGACTGCTTTACTATGCGTTTCTTTCCCTGCAATTACGGATAGAAACAGATGAAAAGTGTTGCAGATTCTATAAGACTGTGTACGCAAAGACGGTGGGGAAAGGCTAACTGCATCTAACTGATTCCTAACGGAACGGAACTTATCCGAATCTATGCGCAAACGTAATTACGAATCCTATCCGTTTCTATACGCAACCAGTTTTGAATGTCTATCCGGATCTGATTGCTGAACCTGACAGAATATCTATCTGCATTTGCATGCAATTATGATTTGCCCGCTCTATCCGTTTCTAACTGCAAATGCATTTTATTCATTTCTTATTACTGCAAATACATGTACATTGTGGGAGGTTTGTAGTTATCAGGTAGATTCTACCTTTAAACGCCAGGAGAAGGGATTCCTTTAGTTACGACACTGTAATTTTTCTGGTTGTCGCCTGACAGAACGCCTGCTTATATATTATGGCTGGTTGTATTTTAAATGTGAGAAACGCTTTCCATCATGCGCCGCCTAGCGGCGTCGTCGCGAAGATGCAGATGGATGCGGTATCCGCAATTACGGATAGATACCGTCAGCATTTGATGCGTACAGAATGCGGACAGAAACATACAGGATTCGTATCTGTAGTTGCAGACAAATTCCTATAGGTCGACATTGCGTACAGATGCAGATGAATGCGGTATCCGCAATTACGGATAGATACCGTCAGCATCTGATGCGTACAGACTGCGGATAGAAACATACAGGATTCGTATCCGTAGTTGCAGACAAATTCCTATAGGTCGAAATTGCGTACAGATGCAGATGGATGCGGTATCCGCAATCACGGATAGATACCGTCAGCATCTGATGCGTACAGAATGCGGACAGAAACATACAGGATTCGTATCCGTAGTTGCAGACAAATTCCTATAGGTCGACATTGCGTACAGATGCAGATGGATGCGGTATCCGCAATTACGGATAGATACCGTCAGCATCTGATGCGTACAGAATGCGGACAAAAACAGACAGGATTCGCATCCGTAGTTGCAGACAAATTCCTATAAGTCGACATTGCGTACAGATGCAGATGGATGCGGTATCCGCAATTACGGATAGATACCGTCAGCATCTGATGCGTACAGAATGCGGACAGAAACAGACAGGATTCGTATTCGTAGCTGCAGACAAATTCTTGTAGGTCGACATTGCGTACAGATGCAGATGGATGCGGTATCCGCAATTACGGATAGATACCGTCAGCATCTGATGCGTACAGAATGCGGACAGAAACAGACAAGTTTTTCTATTGCAAAAGCTTATAGATGCTGTATGCCGATATATTTCCATTAGATACAGTTATACGTCGTTACATTTTCTGTCTGTATTTGCAGATACAATAGTGCTGCTTACAGAAACGGATAGAGCTAGACAAGCTTGCAGTTACAGCGGATAGGATTCCGTTACATACCATCAGAAATTCTATCTGTTTCTAACTGTTTCTAACGGTAATTTTTACCAGGGTTCTACAATTAAAACCTGGCTCAACAAACTTAGAGGTTCTTATACCTAAAATAAGCAAAAGACTAAAGTTTGAAAAAAACTTAGAAAAGTTGCAAAACTCTGTAGTTGAGACGGAGACAATTTTCGATAACAAGGTAAATTAATTATATATAAATAACGTAGAATATATTGTTTAGCAATAGTGCACAAAAAAATTAATGAAATAAAATTTGTAAAATATGTTTTAATATTGTGTCATATATATATGTTATAGGAAAGTAAGATATCAATTAATGCGCCACCCGAGATAATTGATATAACATGTGAAACAAGTAATCCTGTAACAGTAAATGATACAAATAATATCACATCTGAAACAGCTACTCCTAATATAATCGTGGAACGTGCAAGTGATGCTGAGATGATTGATACTGTACAGGTTGACAATATTACAATAATTGTTGATAAGGAAAAGGGACTTGTTCAGTCAGATGAAGAGGAACATATCGAGCAGAAAGAAAACAAACATATAGAATTTGAAGTGTGCGAAATTGATGATTTTCAGCTTGCCAATGCTATTCGTCATCTGGTGCGTATTTATGTTTAGCATATTATTTAGAATACTTGTTGTTCCTTTGGAATTATAATTAAATAATTAAATATTTCAAATATATTATATTAAAAAAAATATATTTCTATTAATAAAAAAGCGTTTATTTGTGTAAAGATATTAAAACTAATTTTTCCTCTTATATAGGATCTGAAAACATTTTTAAAAGAAACTAGCACCGGCTATATCATTTTAAACCACTATGAAACGCATGGTCAATTAAGTGGAGTAATGCGTAGAAAATTAGCAGATGTAGTAATAACACATTTGCCAATTGCTATCACCAAGAACCCATGTCCGTAAGTATAATAAAAAGCACAAAAAATATACATATGAGTAAGGAAACATATAAAATAATATAAAATAAATAAAACAAAATACTATAAAATAATATAAAGTAATACTTACTTATATTTATATTTACTTATTATTTAGGCTTGAATTGAAAAATATACACATTAAAGAGCTTGCTATAAAAGTAGCTAATTATTTTAAAGAAAAACCTGAATTGTATTATGTGCCACCCTTATATGAAGGGCGACACCAAAAGATTTCAAAAGGAATATTTGTTGATCGATATCGCAACAATCGTAGAAATTATATACAATCTGGATTAGTAACGAACAAAAAATTAAAAAAAAGTGATAGTATGTCGGGATTAACCATGGAAATAAATACGGAATGTAAGTAAACTATATTACTATTGATTTTGTTGTAATTATTACTATGCAAGACATGTAACGTAACATCAATATATTAACTATTTCTTTTTGAAAAATAAATAAATAAAAGTTACTATACATAAGAAATAGTTACTATAAAATTAAAAATACATATTACATGTGTAGGTTTAAAATTGTGCGAACCTCATCTGCAATGGTTAAAATATAATCAGGAACCATGGACCGAGGTTGTTGAACATTGGGAGGCAAGTCGACTTGCTAGAATATCGGATATGACTACACACAAGGATGGAAATGTTCATCTCATTTTTACGAAATGGCCAATTTTAAAACATCCGCAGGGTTACAAATTGGTGAATATTTTAGCAGCAGTATTTTTATTTTGAAAAGTTCGTAGAAGCCATGTGACTGATCATTTTTAACAATTTTTACAGATCGAATCTGATTATATTGCACAATTCGGAAACATACTTTCTATGTACAATGAATGGCCAGAGTTTTCACGAAAAATATATGCTCTCATGAAAATTGAAATTATCACGATCTCACACAAAGTATATGCGGAACAATTAAACCAAATAAATGAAAATACATCAGAAGGTAACACGTAAAATTAACATTTTCTATTATTATTCAATCTAATTACTTTGCTATCCCATTATAATATAGATACATTTATTTCATAATCCCTCAATTTTTTTTAGAAGAAAGAAATATTATACTCTTAAAACTATTGCCAGCATTATGTATCCCAACAATGAGAATTCGTAAGGGTACAAGAAGCATGAAGCCTACAATAAGTGAATCATTAAATTCTTTTATTTTATCAGTAAATGTAAGTAATATTGTTATATCCTTTATATTTTATGTAAAAATGTATGTAAAAATATAATTGCTATAGTTGAGCTGAAAGAGATTTATTTTTTGTTATTCCAGAGTTTTGCTGATTTTGAACGTGATATTGAACGTCAAAGGAATAGAGCAGCGGCGTTAAATTTGACTCTGCAACCATTTATTATTTTCGTAGGACGTGACGCTAGCTCGGTTAACGCATACTACGTTTGCATCGATAAAACATTATACAAAATTGAAAGTGCTCTTAAAGCTGTCGACGTATACTATAAGTGCTTTTTTGTATTGCATGCGTGCTATCCTAAAGAATCTCAACAAATATGGCTTCTGATACAAAAATGTTTATATAACATGACAACTGAGCACGATGTATGCAATAGCAAAGTCACATCCATCGAAATGGCTTTAAGCAAGATGTAAAGAGATTATTTCTTTATTATTTTTTAAAAATATTTTTATTTTACGATAATGATTGATTGAAACAGCCGACTCTGCTATGCGCTATAAAATTACTTTTATGTATAGATACGTTTTCCTTCGCGATTACGACAACCGTATTGATAATAAAAAATTGTTTTTTGCTACGATATTTTACTGAGCACGATGTATGCAATAGCAAAGTCACATCCATCGAAATGGCTTTAAGCAAGATGTAAAGAGATTATTTCTTTATTATTTTTTAAAAATATTTTTATTTTACGATAATGATTGATTGAAACAGCCGACTCTGCTATGCGCTATAAAATTACTTTTATGTATAGATACGTTTTCGCGATTACGACAACCGTATTGATAATAAAAAATTGTTTTTTTGCTACGATATTTTATCTACACGGTCAAATACCTTATTATCTTATAAGGTAAATACATTTTTTAATTAAAAAAGTGGAGAATCCCAATGTTGCATTAAATTTTATATTACTCTTCACATTTTTTCAAGTTTAAAAAAAATTTCGATTTGCAAATATAGTATATTATTTCTTCAGAATAATTTATAGTATAATTAATTGCCGTCAATAAACTAAAAAGTTTATAAATTAAAAAAACTAATAAATCTAATTGTAAGTAAATATTACTATATGTAACAATAAACTAAATAACAATTTTACTTATCTTGTTATTTGTTATATGATACTCATGATCCAGCATCATTATTCATAGCTGTCTAATTAAATCAAGCCTTTATGATGTACTTATTACTTTAAGTGTGATAAAAAATTTATAACAATATTCAGAATTTATTGACATTGGTCTCTTAACTCTCTTATAAATCAATAAAACATTGAAGACGCTTTCACCGCGAAAGTTGGATTAATTCTCTGCCGAAATTTTTTATATTTTCTAAGGAAGAAATTTAAATTTGTTTTTAAATTTATTTTTTATAAGTTTGCTTTAACGATTAAATCATGTACTGAGATATATATATATTAACCCTCCGTCTGACAACGTTATTTGGGATCTTTCTATTGACAACGTGGATCTGTCGCCTTTGACGTTATTTTCCCATAACCTTAAAATATTTTAAAAAATCTTCAAAAATTCGTAAAACATCTGTGTGTTAACATTTTAGATAACAATTTTATATATAGTCATTTTGATAAACATCGTTTATTTAATATTTCCTGCCGGGCTTGCAAATTTTACGAGCAGATGTTGTTTTGGTTCGAACGCTGGTGACTGTCAAACGGAGAGCTAAGAAATTGTTAGGTTAACTGCAGGTATCATACCGTTCCGTATTGCTTTGTAACTACAATCAAACTTTATAATTACTACAACCAAATGAGTAACCAAATGAGATTGTTTAGTTAACTCAAAAAATTTACCAAATTTTGCTTGGTCAACCAAAAAATCACTACATTTTGCTATCGTAACAAAATTATTTATTATCTGTGAACAACTAAATTTTTTCGTTACCATTAGTATAACTTTTCTCTCAGTGTATCGTCATGAAACACCCTGTACATAAATTGCGTCCATTAGGAGTCTTACAATTCTTATCGGTACTAACACATCGACTTAATAACTCAGTGTTGTTATACATGTAAAAAAGGATAAAGATATATACTTTATTTACCCCGAGGGGCCTTAAAGGGCGTTTTTGAAGGGACGTACCCAAACCTATTCACTACTCTCCATCCTATTCCCACATAGCACAAAACTGAACAGAAATGTTTCAGAAATGTTTCAAAGTTTCCAAAAAGTTTCTAAGTAACACTGAAACGTCGCTGGTACGTCTAAAAAACATAACATAGAAACACAATATTTGAAACGTTTAGGCGATGTTTGTGGAAGGTTTTTACGTAGAAGTCTCAGTTGAAATATAATATATATATAAATTACATATATATTACGTATATTAATTATATATATATATATATATATATATATATAATATAGTAATTATGTACATATTATATATATATTTATTATATATATACATATACATATATGTATACATATAAAATAGAAGTATGGCCGGTATTCTTTCATTGCCTATAAATCTTTATAATCTTCGAGGAAGCGAATCTAGAGCTAAAACTTGGCGTGAGGCGTCCAAATTAGTCAAGTCTACAAATATATGCAGGAGACTAAAAAAAGTCCGTTAAACATTACATAACGAAAATTTAATATTCCCCTTGTAATTAGACAATAAGAGAAAATCTCATCTCTCTAAAAATGTCTCATTGTAATGAAAAAGGACTGTGTATCGTTAGTGGTTCCGCGAAAAACGGCGAGTACCGTATTTTGAATTTGGCGCGAAGCGTTGCGCTGTAAAGCACGCACATATCATGCGGACGGGCGCCGTTACTACGCCAACGGTCGCGTAATTGGCTCACCCCCATTGTGCAAGCACAAGCCGCTACCCATCGACCCTTTCGATCGCGATCCTGTATCATCCTGCCATTAGCCCCGTACGTTGCCGTGCAATCAAGTGCCAGTGCTGTGATTTTGTTATTACGCAGATTTTTTTACGCATTACGTTATATAAAAAAAGAAGATCTGCAGTGGCCCCATGTGCCGTGTATGTCAACAAGACACTCAAAAGCGAGGTTAGTGAGGATCTTCCACAAACAGGATTCCGGCCATATCGGTGAGTTTGCTCTTTAAATCATTATTTGTGCAAATATTGGTACGTATTTATCGATATCCAATGAGTAGGAGCATGTGTATACATATGTTAACATGATATAGAATAATTGCGAGGTGCGTTGCATGACATCCATGAAATTAAATTACGCTGGCACAGAATCTCATCCAATACCTTGATTATCGCTTAGTCTATGTAAATATTCTATGTATTTGCTAATTGTAAGGTGCATGCACATACTCTTACTCATCGGATACCGAGAAATACGGACCGACGTTTCTATGTTAGTCAGTTGCTCGAATTTTTTCGCGAATCTCGTGCGTATTTCTCGATCGGACTCACTCAGCTAAGACTTGCTCTTTCGCAAACAAAAGACATAAAAACGTGAAGTAAAAATATGTATATTAATATTCATTAAAGTAGTTGTATATTATTTATTTAAATTATTACGTTACAATACTGTGGCACAGAATATGCTATAGAGCTAATTATTTGCGTTGAAATCACACGTAAATCTTATCTATTTTATAAAATAATTATTTATGTCTTTATATTACACAATTATATTATTTTGTGTTCTCAAATTTGTAACGATGCGCCCCTTTCAATAAGACATCGTTCCCGGCCACCACCCGCCGGATGCCGTCCGACCGACCCTCCGTCGGGCGAGGACAGGGCGCGGTGCGCCCACCTTTTTAAGCCTTTGAAACGCACCGTGTGCGCGGGAAACTCGCCGCACCGGTGCCTTCCCGCACGACGCCGACGAGCGCCGACGGGAGCCGATCCCCGCCGAAGACAAACGCGCGGGATCGCGCCGCTCCCACCACCACGCGGCACGCCTGACGATCGGCCTCCCTCCTGCCGAACTCGCCGCGCCGAGCGGTATATAAGCCGGCACGCGCGGCGAGACGGACTTCGTCTATACCACGGCATTCCGCCTGTTCCTGACGAAGCCTACCCGCCAGCTCCTAGGGCGACACGCCAAACGAGGTCCAGAGTGTGGGCCTCGAATGAGAGTTCTCAAGTGTCCCCGAACTCCAGCCCACTTGCGCCCGACGGCCACGGCCCACCGAGGTCGAGCGTGCTCAGCCTCGTAGCGAGGGTTCTCACTGCCGTGACCCCGGGACTCCGCACTCCTCCGCTATCCATATCGCGCTCCGTATTATTTCGCCGAACCGAGTGCATATGCACGACCGCCCGTTGTGACATACCGCGTTCGCTAGTATCTGTAAAGCCGCGTCCAGTCTTATTCCGCATAGCGTACCGAGTGCACATGCACTACCGACCGTTGTAATATACCGCGTTCCGCGATTATCTGTGAAGCCGCGTCCCGTCTTCCGCATAGCGTGCCGAGTGCACATGCGCTACCGACCGTTGTAATATACCGCGTTCCGCGATTATCTGTGAAGCCGCGTCCCGTCTTATTCCACCTAGCGCCCGAGTGCACATGCACTACCGACCGTTGTAACATACCGCGTCCCGCTAGTATCCGTAAAGCCGCGTCCAGTCTTGTTCCGCATAGCGTACCGAGTGCACATGCACTACCGACCGTTGTAATGTACCGCGTTCCGCGATTGTAAAGCCGCGTCTCGTCGTATTCCGCCTAGCGCCCGAGTGCACATGCACTACCGACCGTTGTAATATACCGCGTTCCGCCAATCATTGTCTGTAATCTCGACCCCGAGTCAACTAAAATAAATAACCCGTGTGAAATACCAACTGATTATTGTCTCTGGGCCTTTCATCGAACTCCCGATCCGACGAACCAGTCCGCGTTCGGTATTAAAGTTAGGCCGTTACAAATTATTCATATTCTTTATTATTACACAAATCTATTATGTTCTCATTCAATTTAAGTACTTCCGTTTATTCCTACATAGACATGAAACGCACATATTCTAAAAGACATATTCGTCGTTTGGTTCATAATAAACGGTTATCTTTGGAAAGAGGAATACATATAGTAAACAAAAAAATTTAAATACGTTATTATTAACAAGGCAAACAAATAATGCACAAGAATATGATAAAAACTTATCGTTTACAATTAATTTGGATAAGAATGCAAACAATGTCAATGATGTTGGTAATATGATAAAACAGAAAAATGTTTCATATCGTGAGGAAGTTAGTAGTAATTCATCCCTTGGTTCATCAACTGCTGATGAAAAAATGCTATACTTAATAGGTAATGTTTATTTTTTTACATTAACTAATTATAATATATTATATACCAGCAAACATAATACAAAATATTCTTTTTAATTTTGTTCTTACTAGAATTATTGAAGAAAGTACTTCAGAAACTGAGTCACTTAGTGGTGAAAGTTTATTTGCTAGATAAACGTGTGTCAACGATTGCAAATAATGAACAAAATACGACATATAAACAACAAAATATAGAAGAAGCAGAATCAGAAAGTTTGGAAGAAATATTTCCTCTCAGGACTCAGGAAGATCTATATTCTTTTGATAAAAAATTAGCAAATAAAACGTGTTCGAGAGAAGTGGTAAATACTTTTTATTTTATATATTTATGCCTACAAAAAATAAAATAATATATTTTTATTATACAGGGTGTAACAAAAAGATGAGGACAGACTTTGTGTGCTTGTAGGAGGGTTGATATAAGTAATTTGAGTATAGGAATGCATGTTCGCTGAAGCCTCGTTTCCATGCTACACGGCAGTGAAGTTGCCTTTTCCTGTGTAGGTATAAAGTACCTTTTCGGTAAAAGATAGCGAAAAATTGTATTTGAGAAAACTGTTTCGAATTAAAAATCAACGCCGTATATCAAATTTTGAATCAATCGGCATACTTTGGCGTTTTTGCTTTTGTATCATTAACTGTCATTAAGTCAGATATGCCATGAATCAAGTAGGCCGATTGATTCAAAATTTTGTATATGTGCCTGATTTTTAATTCTGAACAGCTTTCTTAAATAAAACTTTTCCTATCTATCCTTTACCGAAAAGACATTTTACCTACACAGAAATTTTGGCAACTTTACAGTGGCGTAGCACGGAAACGAGGCTTCAGCGGACAAGAACTCCTATACTCAAATTACTTATATCAACCCTTCCTACAAGCACTCAAAGTGTGTCCCCATCTTTTTGTTAAACTCTGTATATAGTGTATTATAATACAATTTAATAATGTAGATATGTATTATTGTTTTTTTACTATTATTAATCTTTAAGATACAATTATTTACTGCAAGATACTTATTTAAATAATATATTTTTTACAGTTAGTAAATTACTTTCTGTCGATTGGGGGAAGAGACTTCAAAGAAATGGTCACAAATATACTTAAAGAAATTTTAGCAGACAGTGTGGCTGTTAAGTTCAGTTGGGATGGTCGAAAGAAGGAATGTTTTCGTAATCTACATATACTGAAAGAAATTACAAGTTAGTTTTTCTAAATGTTTGTAATGTGTTTATCCATACACATTCTACTTGTGAGTACTATGTAAAATGTCATATATATTTTAGAAGCAGTTAGGCGTCGTTGGCCCTGTCAAGATCTAAATGGAATAAAACCAATAATTTCAAGATGGTTAATAAATGCTAAGCTCAGAATATCGCGAGCTACGTAAGTGTTTATTATATATTGATGACTAGAAGGTATTTTTAATTTCAAATTAAATTTAAATAAATGCATTTAACAGCTTATTCTTTTCTAGGTCTAAGAAATCCGAGAAGGATCTTTTTACTGAACACATGAATGACGAGGATGACGAGGAAGAAAATACATCTGATGAGAACTAATTTAAAATTGTCATTTTGATACAGAGTTTCAAGAACGTTTTTGTCGTCTGTGCTTTAAGAAATATTTTATTTTTAACGTTCTTATTTGGTAATATTGTTTTATTTCTTAATATTTGTGTTTTTTTGTTTACTTATCATAATATTCCATGTGCAATGGTAATTATATTAAATATTTTTACATTACAAAAATTGTTTTTTTTTTATATTTAATTAATTATATAAAATTATATACTTAATTATATTATATAAAATTATATACTTAATAATGGTTTATACTTATAATCTTAAAATAAAATTACCCTTTTTGATAATATTTTGTCTTTGTTGCAATTATTTTATATACTTGATTATAAAATAAAGCGGTGCAAAGAAAAGAATTAATATTAAATATTTAATTGATATATTTTTCCATTTCTTTTAAAAATAATCTTACAATCTTACTCAAATACAAAATTATAAGTATGATAAAACTATTTTTTGTTAACATGATCAGTGATTTTTCATTCGGGACTATAAATATCAATCGAAAATATACATAAAATAAAATTAATAACATTGAAAGTTAATATAAAGCTATATGAGGCAGAACGTTAGAGAATAATTAAGATTGTAAATAAATATATAAAAACAAACTACGCGATCAAATACAATTTATTTTGTGGTTTGCCATAGCTTTTTCCTATTTATCCAGGGTATATTTAAGAGACCGGATATTCACAGTAGCTTGTGATTGGTCCTGCTTAGGCAATCCAATATGGTGGTTTTGCACGCTTAATTTTTTACAAATGACTATATTGTGCGGAAGTTTGTGTCTTATCGTAGGATTAAGAGCAAGGGAATGAGTCCAGAATAATCCTAGGATAAGACACAAAACTTCCGCACAATATAGCTATTTGTAAAAAAGCGTGCCAAAGCCACCACATTCGATTACCTAAGCAGGATCAATTACGTGACTGCGAATACCCGATCTCTTATAGATACCCTATATTTAGCTAACAATTTTAATTATTTTATTTGAGCACATGTAATAATTACCAGATACCTCTATACAACGTACTCAAAATGTTTTGCAAAACATCTCAGAGATGGTTGCAAAATCTCTAGGAGATGTATGTGCAACCTTTCATAAATGCTTTGTGACAAAAGAGCGGACATTTTCACGTATCCGAGACGTATATGAGACATTTATGAAATCTTTTTTGTAACGCTTTGCGAAGGTCTCTGAAAGGTATTTGTTGAGTTTTGTGCTATGTGGGTTCTATTCCCCCATTCCTATTTCCTCCTTTGGACCAACGGTTTAACGTCTCTTCCGAAAGACGGAGCCCAGTTTTCCATCTAGGGATACTGTATCCATTTGGGATCTATCCGCCAGATGGGGGGGCAGCGTTTTGCTGAGAAAAATTCTCATCGGCCTAGCGGGATTCGAACCCGGTTCTCCGGATTACGAATCTGGCGCTCTACCCACTAGACCAGCCGTCTCCCCAGTGTTGTTATACATGTTTCGCAGCATATTTTTGGCGAACAACCTTTCTGTTTTTGATCGAAGACATTCTGTCCAGTCGTGTACAGTACAAGAAATGCCTTCGGCTAAATAAATCATTTCTATCTGTAAATTATATACACATATTGTCAACATATCGTATTAACATATTATTAATTTTGCTTTTGCAAAAAGGTTTTTACAAAAAATTTTCAAAAAGTATGTAATTATTTAAGGAAATTATCGATTAGGCACACACAGTTTCTTGATTTTTATAGAACTTGTAACATTTTTGACTTTGATGTCCTTCAGAATGCATTCATCCTTAAAACCCTACTTTAGTAAGTGTGTGTATGTAAGTGTACACACTCTCGAAATCCGAACAAATGAAATGTCACTGACTCAAATCATGCCAGAATTAAGCCTCAGTAAGCTTTTCGAGTGGAAATATTAATCATTCAGATTTAGAGAATATGTCAAAGAAAACAATTTAGAAAATACATCATTCATATACGAACACTCCCTAAAGTAAAGTTTAAAAAATGAAAGGGAGTAATATTCAGAGTCAAAGTAGTTCAAGTTCTAAGAATATTTACCTCTTCCCCATCTTCATCTACTTTTATCCATTTGTCGCCAAATAACATTTTCTCTTCCTTCTTTCCACTATCGTTTGTTCTATTTTTCTTCTCTTTTTTTTCTTTTTCTGTTTTATTTTCCGAATCTGTAGCATCATCGGTAAATGTCAAGATTAAGGGCGACCTCACCGATTTCAATGACCTTGATATATGTTGTCAAGATCATGACCCCGAGTGACCTTCAGAAGGTTTTAGCCGTCGTTCGTTATTCGTTAAAAAGTTATTAACACAAAAAAGTTTGGAAAATATAGCAGCTATTTTGAGTATTGGAAGGCATAAATAACTAATATATATGTCGAAATAGTTCACGCATACACTTTCCACGCGAAACGAGGTGCCACATGGGTTTGTGGCGCGCTTTACAAGCTCGTTTATATATATACATAATGAAACATTAGGTAAATCTGAAGAATAGTGGCCTCCTCACCAATTTCGTCGAACTTCGTAGAATTAAAATTGAATGTATTATTTTGAAGTTGTGATTTTCATTAAAGCAGATATTTTGTATTTAAGTGTTTAAAGCGCGTCAACTAACCTATGTAGGTTAGTGACGCGCTTTAAAAGTATTTAAGTGTTTAAAGCGCGTCAACTAACCTATTATATACAACATAATATATATAATAAACCACATAATATATATATATCACGAATATTCGCATATATATATACACATATAATCTGAAATAACAAGCTATTACTTTTACATGCCGAAATCGACCATACGGATAGCGATTGCATTCTAATAGCCATTCTAACTCACGGTTCACAAGGTCTACTATGCGCTCGTGATCAAATATGTGTGTGCGTGCGTGCGTGCGTGCGTG
>NW_027250227.1:0-33684 GCF_030848795.1 Temnothorax nylanderi | reverse complement strand
TTTAATTCCAAATCACTATACTTTTGAACAGTAAAGCAAACTATCTTGTTTGTTGCTTATCAACAAAACAAAAATTTACGAATCCTGTAAAGTGACAGTTTTTGAGATACGATCTCCCGAAAGATATCAGTCGATATACGATAGAAACAATAAAAAATATGAACAAGAAAAGATTTTGTCATCGTTGAAATGGAATTCGAACTTGTGAAGATCTATAAACGACAAAACATTTATGTTATTGAGTTATTGATTTTATTTTTACTGCCCAATCTATTGTAAGTATATGCAAAAGTTAAGTGAAAAAGCAAAACAAATGTAATGCGTTAAACATTATTTTAATGTACGTTGCTTTTTAGTATTATATTAAGTGTTATTTGCAATTGGGAACAAAGTTCTTTGAAAGTTTTAAACATCATCGCAGGTGATGACCATTACATGATTTATCGGGAAGATAAGTATAGGAAGATTTTTCAATTTTAAAATATTTATTGTTATTTTATAATAAAACATTACATTTACATTCTCTCACTTTATGAGATTTTACATTATTTTATATCACATTTTACTTTATTGATAATTGGATTTGCCCCAAAGAACCCTGTCTATTTTAGAACCCTCGTGTCTAACAACGAGACTTTGCTAAAATAAAAAATTATTGTTAGAGGATCAGAATATTCTACAGACATAATCCTCTAAGTCGACATTGATGGTTAGAGATACACTCTCTGAAACATTTAAAAAATATACTTTATAGCATTCTTTCATTCGATTTCTCGGCATCCAGGACATTTCTCTGTGGTGATAGTGGTAGGTAATGGCTACAATCAATTATTTTGAATATCCCTGACTCACATCCAGAAACTTGCAATTAGCTGGATCAGTAGTAACAAATTTATTTGTATAAAGTACTTCAATTGATATATTAAAATAGTTTATTATCCGTCATCACAAGGAGATGCCTAGGGCGTCGAAAAATCGAATGAAACAAAGCCATTTTGTACATTTTTCTAATCTTTCAAAGAGTGTATCTCTGAACGGTATTAACTTACAATAAAGGATTATGTTTATACAGAAATATTTCGATCCTCTAACAATAATCTTTCATTTTAAGTCTCGTTACTAGACGCGAGGGGCCTAAAACCTTTATAAAAATGGGCAAAGTTCTTTGTAAGTGAGTTTAATGCCAAATTGGCAACAATTTGCTATTAATTTACTTACTGGATTATAAACACGCTGCTGTATTACAGACGGATTGCAATCATATCTACCCATTAGATTATAGATATTTTGTACTCTAAACGGTAAGATACCCATGTGCACATATAGGTAGCAATTTACTCCATTTGCACGAATTCTTGTATGAACACAGTGCACAAGATGACACTAATGCAGATAGATGAGCGAGCGTATATTTTATTTGCACATTATAAACAGCGCTAAGCGCAGAATGCATTTTACTGCGGCGAGCGCAGAATGCATGGCATTTTGACAGTAGTCACTGCGGGGAGCGCAGAATGCATTTTAACATTACTTATTACGACGGTCGACTTTATGCTTAAAATGTAAAAATTAATTTAAGTGGAAAACTTTGAGTCATAATAAGTTGGGCCATAATAGACGATTTTACATATGTTTTATATTTCTCAGTTTTTGACATTTTGTCTTAATTTCTTTTGATCTTCTAGATGCTGTATTTATTCCTTCTCTTCCTCCAGTGTTATTTTTTTTGCAATTGCATATATTTTAACTCTTAACATAAAGTCTAACATTTGGATTCTATGTGGATAACACTCGTTGTTCTGGTCAAACCAATGTTCATCTGCATGCTGGACGTGTTTTATACAAATTTCAAAAAACTTTTTCTTCACTTTATAACACGTATAATCATTGATAATTTCGAGAATTTTCTTCCTTTGAAAAAATTGAAATTTCCTTCAAAAATTAGTTATTAAGACTGTATATTTGACATTAAATTAATTATAATATAAGAACGCCATCAAGTCCGAGCTAGGATCTAAGTAGCAAATAATTTCCGTGTGAATTTCTAATGCTATTTCCAACTAAACTGCGCGCCAACGAATTGTCGGTCTTGAAACACAGTTTTTCGTTAGAACAGTAAATTCACTTAAATAAATCGCAAATCGATTTAATTTTTGATGCTGATACAAATCGTATCTAACATCCCCCCTTTCCCCGAATATTACTGTAAAGAATTTATTGTGAAAAAATATTATCTTAGTCAGGGTTTTTTCGCAATAAATTCTTTACAGTAATATTCGGGGGAAGGTTTTTTGGGCTTTCAACTTGATGTGGCTTCTTAATAACTCCATGTAATTTGTATACTATAATTATTAATATTAAGAAAGTAAAAAAAAAACGACCGCTATGATTTAAATCAATAGAGAGGATAAATTCCATAATAAAATGCTATAATTATTAATTAATGTTAATCTTATGATGTTAAACTTCCTTTTAATTTATTTCATCTCTCGACGGATTTTTTATGTAACGGGATTATTATGATGTATTACAGTTAATTAGAGGGATTTATTTGATTGATTGAAAAAGTCTTTGTAAAGCACGAAACGTTGCAGTTATTTTGATGGAATATTAAACTATATTATTTAGAATCCTGTTGTTCGGTTATTGGCTCTTGTCCTTGTTTTATCTAAGACATACGAGCTTTATCTACTTATATATTTTTTAATTTATACATATTAAAATTATTGCAATGTTAAAAAAAACTAATTTTTTACATTATTTCATGACGGAAGAGCACCACCTTCTCGCGGTTTCCGTTGAGCAACAATATGTATGTACGTAATCTATTCGTAAAAGTGAAATACACAGAACTGTTATTGCAAAAATTTGTCCTTTAATTTTACTATATATGTATTTTACAAGACATAGTAACTTGTGCCAATGTCAAATAATTAATGAAATAAAATTGCTTAAAGTTTCCACGTGCGTAATCTATCAAGCCGGTAGAAGCAATTTTCTAATAGTAAACGTGGACGAGCGAGTAAGACGATCGGCTAGAATGCTGAAGGTCTCAAGTTCGAGTCCTGGTTTTTTTCTAACTTTTTTTGCATTTTTATTTTTTTAGGCAAATGAGTTGTTATGTAATACATATAAACTAGGAAAATTATTTGACAATCATTAACATTATTCGCATATTTTCTAACAACTTTAGGAAAGTTAACGATTTGCTCATAAAAAAATAAGAAATTATTTTCAAATTACAAAATAAGTTTTCTTTATTATATAATAACAATAGTATTGTTTATTAATCCTCGGTCTCAGCTTCATATATATATATATATATACAATAAATATCATAAGTAATTAATTAATAAGTACGACAAGACCTAGGTGTGCGCGCGCGCGCGAGCGCGAGCGCCGAGATATTAATAAAGAAGCCCAGCACGATTCTCGCCGGCGACGCCGGCTCGCGGCTGACCGAGCGTCGAGCATCTGACATCACTGCTGAAATCTGGCATCACTGTATATTTAGTCCGGATTCGCACCAGGGGCAAAGTCTGTAGGTAAAATCGGGTATATTTAGTCCGGACTCGCACCAGGGGTAAAGTCTGTAATGTGATTTAGTCCGGACTCAATCCTAGGGGCAAAGTCTGTCGGTAAGGGGCAAAGTGTGTCGGTAATCAAAGCACGGAAATGCTGGTCTCGACTTTTGAGGGGCCATTGGCTATCTGTCTATTAATTTGTAATTATACCATTCGGATTGTATGTCGGCTTAGCAGATGGCGCAAGCCGCGGTTAAATATTGAGGGGGAGTAGGGCGGAAGGTTTAAATATAAAGTTCGCAGGAATTAAAGAAGGCGAGTAACAGACGGCACAACTTGGGAGTAGGATTTTTGATAAGGGGAAATATATCAATGGGAGAAGTTGGGAATTTCTCCCGGAGATATTTGATGAGAGGGGGGGATTTTGCCCGCGTCAGTTCGCATCTGAAGATCACATGATTCGCGTCCTGATATGAATCTCCACAAGGACATCCCGCAGAAGTAACGATATTTTTGCAATGTAGGCTATAGTTTAAATTATAGTGTCTGCTGCGAAGACGACTGATTATAACTATCTGGGCTCTGCTGAGTTTTAATTGGTAATACCAAGGCTTGACATTGTCAGTATGATAGTGTGTGTGATAAAAATTCCCTGTGGTATATGCAGCATTCTCTAAGTAAACTTTGCGTTTGTTGTTTAAGATGTATTTAGACCTATGGAAGAGGTCTGTATATGGTACCTTAAAGTTAGTATTCCTGCCAGTCACAATAGCTTCTTTGGCAAGGGCATCCGCCCTTTCATTACCTACTATGCCTTTATGCGATGGGATCCATGCTACCGTTATCCTAGAACCGGAATTGACAGCTTTGCTATACATATTGCGAATAAGTGTAATGACATAATTATTATGTACAATATTATGCGAAGTAATGGTCTGAAGTACGCTTTTGCAATCAGAAAAATTATGGCTGATGGGATTTGGAGCTGGTGTATGATGAAGAGGGCTTCATATATGGCCCATGCCTCCTCCGAAAAGGTGGAGGCATCAGGGGGAAGTTTACAGCGGATTTCTAATGGTAGGTCAGGTGAGTAAACACTGGCACCTACCGCTCTAGATGGGTCGATCTTGGAACCATCAGTGAAAAAGGTAACAGAACCCTGCGTGTATTCTGCAAACGCCTCCCTGAAAAGGGAGTTTACTTCGTGTGCAGACATAAGATTAATGTTTGGGTGAGAAAATTGCAGGAATTTAGGTTGGTCTGTGAGAGAGAAAAACGGGTAAGTATAATAGGGAAGCGCAACTGATCGCTGCATAACTCCTCGTATACCTTGTACTGCCAGGAAGGATTGGAAGATTGGTATCATGCGGCATGCCTTGTTTCGCTTTATGACACTATAAGTAGTACTGAATTGTATATTTTTTAAACTCTCTATAACGGGATTAAAGCTACAAGAGAGTCCCTTGACTAAGTAGTTATGTATGAGATACGTAAAGCGATAACTCAGAGGAGGCTCCCTGGTTTCGTCTAGAATCACATTTATAGGCGTGGACATACGATAACCCATTGCGCATCTCAACAGTTTCCATTGTAAGCGCTGAATAGCAAGGAAGAGCTGTTTATTACCCTTGAACTTGAAGACGACGCATCCATATTCAATTGCACTTCTAAAGACCGCGCGATACAGCGTAAGTAGGAGTTGCGGATGGCATCCCCATCTGAATCCCGACAAGACCGTCAGTATACTAGAGATCTTTCTACCCTTGTTTAGAAGATATTTCATGTGTGCTTTACCGGTTAGTTTGCTATCCATAATTATTCCTAGGACCCTATGTTCGTTTGTCAAAGGCACATCGACGCCATCTATTGTTATGCTATCCTCGGGTAGTTGATATGTCCTTTTCCGTGTAAATATCATATATCTTGATTTTGCAGGAGCGAGGTCCAATCCTCTAGCGCGTAAAAAGCTGTTCAATGCTTTCAAGGAATTTTTAAGCAATCGAAGCGCTTCCTTGATGGATTTGTGAGTGAAGTAGACCATCACGTCATCTGCATACTCCAAAGAATGTACCCCTGGGTTTAATTGCCGACCAATATCCCTGGTATAAAGGTTGTAGAGCGGGGGGCTCAGAATTGATCCTTGTGGGGCGCCCTTATGAGCGTTGAATGGGCCTTGTATATCTCCGTCGCGTGAGAAGAATATCCTCCTGTCGCGTAGCAGGTTACCAATAAAACAGCGCGTGTTGGCCGGCACGCCGACCTTCCTGAGATCTTCATCGAGTACCTCTGGTCTGACATTGTCGAATGCCCCTGCAATATCGAGAAATGCACATACGGTGAACTTGCCATCAATAAAACCCTGATGTATAGCATTTGTGAGAATCACCAGACTGTCACTGCACGATCTAAAGCTACGAAAGCCGAATTGAGTCTCTGAAAGGATGTCGTTAGCTTTCAGATGCCATCGCAGCCTGTTGTAAATGCACTTTTCCAGTATCTTGAGCGGACAAGACATTAACGAGATTGGGCGAACGCCATTTGAATTCGGTTTTGGGATTAAGACGACCAAAGACTCCCTCCAACTATTCGGGAAAGTACCGTTCACCATGAATTTATTATAAAGATCAAGAAGTTGATCCTTATATTTTTCTGGAAGGGCCTTAATTATTGCATAGCTCATCTGATCCAAACCCGGAGATGAAGTCACTTTAACGGACGCTAAGGCAGACTTGAACTCGTTGGCTGTGAAGGGTTGAGTCATCCAATGTTGCATATTAGGTAATGTTTTGTCCTCTTCTTTCATTGTGTGTAGCGGAGGAGGCGGCGGCGGTGAACAGGAAGGAGGGCACAACTTGTCGATTGCAATCTGTTGCGAAGCCTCGAGTACTTTATGGCCTGTGAAGACGATGTTATTTTTGTTTTTAAAGGTTTTGATTAGCCGCCATATTTCGGAGGAAGGAGTCTTGGAATTGAAATTAGTGCAGAAAGCACGCCAACTGTTCCTTTTTTGCTTGTTGAGAGTTCGCGCGCATTTCCTGTTTTGGCACTTGAGTGCACGATACGTATCCCTGGAGGGATCCCGTTTGAAGACTTCCAGTGCTGTTTTGCGCTCCCTAATCGCCTCTGAACATTTTACGTTCCACCATGGAGTTGGGGCGCCTTTATATGTTATATTTCTGGGATTAGCCCTACCTTCTTTACCATCCTCTCGTAAAATTTCAGTAGCTGTATCTCTTATACAGTTTATCATGGTTTCGTAATCTTCCAGTTCGTTGCCAGAAGATACAATTGCCTTATCTTGGATTTTCGTCAGCCTATAGCCGAGTTCATCCAGTTGCTCCTTGGATAATTTAAGCTTGTAAGCAAAGCGCTTTATTCTAACTATGTTACCGTTGATGGTTGTTTCCACTGGGAAATGATCACTGGCCATGGGATCATCTAAGACGTGCGTGTAGCAATGGCCGCGTTCAGGAAACACAACTGTTGAGTGAGCGCTCATTATGATTGGTTCTTACACTTAGATCCGAAGAAGAACCAAAGGTAAGAACCAATCATATTAAAGAATCACTGACCGCTCACTCAACAGTTGTGTTTCCTGAATGCGGCCAATAACTGGCGAGGTCCGGTGAAGCAATGGCTAAATCGATAACAGAGCCGCTATTGTTGTTGGGGTTGAAACGTGTGCAGGTGCGGTCATTAAGTATTAGGAAGTTATACGCATCGACCCGCGATGCTAGCCGACCACCGACACTGTCATTATGCGAACACCACCACAATCGATGATGTGCATTAAAGTCTCCCATTATAATAGCGTACTTGTAGCCGGACGCGAAGTTAAAAAGGTCGTTGAACGCCTGCGCGGGGGTGTCATTGTTAGGGTGCCGATAAATGTTAAGCACAATTAATTCATCATCCTGGAATGGCATCGAGATGGCAGCAGCCTCAATAGAGTCGTGCACGATAAAAGGAAGCTGTACGAGAGAAGCCTTGAGAGTTGATTTTATAACAAAACAAATGCCACGCAATCCCGGATTAACTATGTCCTGTCTTAAAATATTATAACCTCTTACATTTATGTTTTTCCCCTCTGTGAGGAGAGTTTCCTGAATACAGAGGATATCGTATTTTCCTGCTATCGATTGTATATCTGGTAATTTGCCTTGAATTCCTCTGGAATTCCACTGTAGAATTTTAGTTTCCGCAAATGAGGAGTTATGCCCTTGGGACGGGAACGTGATTAATGTCACCGCTATAACTTGGAGGAGTGTGCTGGTTCGATTGGTAATTACCAAGGTCTTGAAGGCTGTAGGAACGAAGAAGATTAGCTATTTGATTACTTACAATTGTTTCTACTTCTTGTAGGAGTGTGCGCATTATAAATGAAAAATCAGGTAAATAATTGCTATTTGAAGCATGTGGGATAGGAATATTTTCTGCTGAGAGCGTGTCGCTTGACTTGGGGGTAGAAGCGTGGATAGGAGAAGGAGGGGATAGATCAGAGGAGCTGCCTGAAACTCTGCCGTTGGGGTAAAATAGTGTCTCATAATGTTGAGTAGCAAGTTGTGACCTACGAGCGGCGTCGTGATCGTTACGCGTGCTATTAAATTTGGGGCCGACGTTCCTAGAAGGGGTAGTGTTCGAGTAAGAGGTCCTTGCCGCTATGTTTGCGTATGAGTGTGGATTACCTGGTGAGACCTGGCCCGAGTTCGCATTCATGTTCACATCGCATTCACTGGAGAGAAGGCTAAATTTATTTTGAAGCGGGGGCGAATAGATGCTGTCTGTGGGCGATGTTGACGTCGTGGAGGAGGATTCATGAGCGGAAAGTTGACAAAGTCAAGCCTTGGGTCACCGGTCAGACTAGCGCCTTTAATTTCTCTTTTAGCCTCGATGTATGACATGTTTTTTGAAGCAGCTAACTCGTTTATTTGCTTCTGCTGCAATATTATCGGGCAGTTGATTGACGTGGCTCGATGGTTGCCATCACAATTAATGCACTTAGGAGGATAGTCCTTGTGGGGGCATTCCTCGCCTTTATCCTTGTCGTGCCTTTGCCGCATATCAGACAGCGGGGGCGTCCCTTGCATTGGCTGCCTATATGGCCCGGCCTAAAGCACGAATAACAGACGCGAATTTTAGGTACAAATGGGTATACTTTATACTTGACTTTAAACAGACTAACCGAATTCGGAAGAGATTGACCCGAGAACTTAATCCTAAGCGTGCGTGACGGGAGGAATGGGAATTCTTCTCCCACCTTGACGCGACGATTTAACCTATCAATACTTTGCACTTTTACTGAAGAATCGATATAATGAATAAGTGCGTCCGTATCAAATTCCTTAGGTACATCTTTAATAATGCCCACTCTTTGGACTTTAAAAGACGGAATATAAGCTTTAAGACTGGCTGCTTTTAACACTGGGTTACCAACAAGGTTATTTGCAGCTTCGCGATTACGAAAATCTACCGTTACTCTACCACGACCAGTTTTGCGAACCTCTATAACATCTTTATATGCAAAGCGCGATATTAACCTGCTTACATTAAGAGGGTGCAGGGAGGAATCACCTTCTTCCTTGTCCGATTGGACAAATACCGAAAATGGCGATTTATCAGTCGAAGAATATTTGAAAGTTAACTCGCCGGGCTGTTGAGCACGTGTACCTTCCGGCAACACGCGACTGTCCGATCCTTTCTTTAACATCTTGGACATGTTACCTGAATCCCCGGATATTTCCAGATTCGAAGACGACGCCCTTTTACGTTCGTTACCTGTGGCAAGGGAGGGGGAAGAGGATTTTCTTTAGACTTCGTTGTAACGGGCGTCAAGGACGCATCCCTGCCGTCCGCTGGCAATGTGTTCATACACTCGTCGCCATCCTCGGCATCCATGGGGAGAGGGTTGTCCTGCGGGCTGTTCTCTTTGTTATTTGAGTGATCGTCACTCATCTTAAGGGGATCCGACGTAGTGTCACCATGTAACCTTACATCCTCGCGCACGTGTTGAGAAGCAAAGCTCTCAAACTGACCTAGTGGGGCTGAGACATGTGTAGATATCGTATGAATGTCAGGATAAGGAAAGGTTCCGGTTCCGGGGTGCCTTCCTTCTGTACCGGTGCAAGAGGCCGAAGCCCCTTGCATTCTGTTACGCGACGCCAGGAATCAGCTAATTGAAGTGTTCAGCCTAATCGAAAAGGTTTCACCACTCGCTGTTAAGTAAAGTCTACACTCGAAAAGTTTAAAATAGGCTATCAGCCTAAAAAAAAGCAACGTTATCCAGCTTCAGAAAGAGATTCGCGCGATTTAACCGGAAAATGCCCTTATTGAGACACCGCTACGTGCGAGCACCAGAATACGCAGGAGACAAACACGTCCGCTCACTTCGCTGGTTCGCGCGCGAATCCCACTCCGAGGAGTACATATACACATTCGCGAGTCGCGACGGGTGATGGAGCGACATGCATGATGCAGCGACGTGAGGGCGACAGGAGCGCGGCTGGACGCTGTGATTGGTTGTGTTTAGGTAAGACACCGCTACTGTAGCGCTACACGAATGCGTACCAGCCATTGGCTGTTCATGGTAGCGCTACCATGAACAGCCAATGGCTGGTACGCATTCGTGTAGCGCTACAGTAGCGGTGTCTTACCTAAACACACCCATTGGCTGGTCGCCTGCGATTCTCGAAATTTTGAATTCTCGAACTTGTGATTCTTGGTTATGGGCATGGGCGTTATTGGGCGCGTTCAGCAGACCAAGCCGCTGAGTAGCAGTCGAACGTGATTGGCTCTTATGCTGGGTCTACAATGGGAGTCGCAAAGTCGTGAGTCCTTGAATTGACCAATCACAGTCGATTATTCTTCTCAAATTGGATTGTAATTGGTCAATTCTTGCGACTCACGACTTTGCGACTCGCATTGTAGACCCAGCATTACTTTTAGAACCAACCAATCAACGCAGAGTGTTGATAAGACGAACTCAACAGTTGTGTCTGCTGAACGCGACCATTATGGGATACAGGCAGAACCGTCCGATATCTCTCGCGATCGTTTGCCGATTATTCGCCGAAACGGACCTCGGTAACGCTTCTTCTTCTTCTTCTTAAATTTTTTGGCTTCTGCCGCCAAACGGCGGACAATAAGGCCAGATATTCCCCTGTTTGATTAACAAAGTCTGTATCACCGTTGGCGTGGCAAAGTCCAAGTGGAAATCACAAAATTCGAGCGCAAATCAATGCTGACAGCAACAGTCGCAGTACTTAAAAAAATTTTACGTTCCGGACAAAATACGTCCGAACTCGTCCGCGCACGTTGAGCGAATGACCTCGGTAACGCGAAAAGTAATCGCGAATATCTTGTAAAGCGTCGTCTGATCGTCGTGATGTATAAAACATTTATGCTGGGTCTACAATGCGAGTCGCAAAGTCGTGAGTCGCAAGAATTGACCAATCACAAACGAATTTGAGGAGAATAATCGACTGTGATTGGTCAATTATTGCGACTCACGACTTTGCGACTCCCATTGTAGACCCAGCATTACTACGTTTACGCGAGCGTTACTTCTGTAGTAACTTACGATAATTCACTCGTTTACGCGGGGTAAATTATCGTAAGTTACTACAAAATCCCGTTTACGCGAAAGAAAATCGCATTTACGCGGAGGGATTATTGTATGTTACTGCAGAAGTAACGCTCGCGTAAAGGCCGTCACACACAAAATGCATAACGTCGCATAAGCATAGCATAAGACCGCTGGACCAATGAGCATTTTACGTAAATTAATATGGCGACATTATGCTGGATGCTCATTGGTCCAGCGGTCTTGTGCTATGCTTATGCTACGCTATGCATTTTGTGTATTATAGCCTTAAACGTATACATTGAGCGCTATGCCGCTATGCGCTAATAACGAGATTCGTAGTCTGAAGTGGGTTGGAAGTCTAGATTATCTGGATATTCTGGATTATTATTTCGTTATTTTTTTTTCAGATGCAACTTATCGAAAACCCGACGAATGCTCGGCCACTGCCAGGTACGAGCATATAATGTACAAAATTGATTGCATTGTCGATGAATTGTACATCTTTGACGAATTGTGTGTTGTGTGGTGACGAGCGCACCAGAGATCCGTCGAGCGAACTTCGTACGATCGTAGTACCATGGCTACATGTATGTACATACACTAAAGAGACAAAGCCATATGGAGTAGCAATATACGACAGTCGTAATCCTCGACCTGACAAATCAGGATACGCCAAAGCTTGTGCGTTACTTACGTCCACGACTATTACTACGTTTACGCGAGCGTTACTTCTGTAGTAACTTACGATAATTCCTTCGCGTAAACGGGATTTTTCTTCGCGTAAACGGGATTTTGTAGTAACTTACGATAATTTACTCCGCGTAAACAAGTGAATTATCGTAAGTTATTACAGAAGTAACCGCGTAAACGTAGTATATGACTGTCATGTGCTTTGGCCCTTAGCGTTGTCGTTAAACAAATGCGAATCACCAACACAAGGCTGACAGATAACAGTAAGGCAACTACTCGAGATTGACGAGGATGCCTAAATGCATAATATCTGTGCAGTGTTTAAAATTGTTGTTTTTCGAGTCAGTTCTGCATTAATCGCCACACATTCTGGGGATATCGACATATTCGATATATCGCATATAGCTATCGATTTTTGTGTTGTATCGATGCCATGTTAGGTTCTCTATTCCAGTGGCATGTTCTTTTCTATATGTATCTAGTAAGTTCAGTTCAGTCTTGTGTAAGCACTCGTACGTTGCACATCCTCGTATTAAACGTGTAAAAGTATAATCGTCGTTAATTACATATCCCAATCCTGTGCCTCCCATAGCAAAGTACAACAGGTTATGGGCCCAGGGAGGTCGAGAGAAGAGTAAAAACCGGGTTGTGTATCGACGTGAATACGGGCAGTGAGTCGCGATCGGTGACGTCGTGTGTAACTACCGAAGAAAAAGTGCGAAGATGCACGCGGCAGGCACGCAACATATTGATAAATTGTGCGACAACAATTACGAGGTATGGAGGATGCAGATGAAGAGCGTCCTCGTGTACAACGACTTGTGGGGTTATGTTTCCGGTACGATCGTAAAACCGGAAAATGCTGAAGCGGCAGCGGCATGGATAACCAAAGACGAGAAGGCGCTTGCGTTGATCGTTCTCGGCGTTTCGAAGACGGAGATCGGCCATATTCGAAAGCAGACAACATCCAAGGGAGCATGGGACGAGCTCGAGAAAATTCATAAGTCGCAGGGACCGGTCAGAAAGGCAGTACTGTATAGAGAGTTATACCAGTCGAAGATAAAGCCTGACCAATCGATGGCTCAGTTCGTTAACGAATTTCAACAACGTGCTGACATGCTTGCCGACGTTGGAGTGATTGTCCCGCCGGAACTTCTGTCGATAATGCTGTTGAGCTGCCTTCCGGAAGAGTTCGAAAATTTTCGCGTTGCAATCGAGTCCCGAGATGATATTCCTGAGGTAGGTGTCATCAAAGCCAAGCTGATCGAGGAAGATGCTCGAAGAAGAAGTAACGCCAGTGAAAATAGTGCTGCATTGTACTCTCGCACCCCGAGTGCAAATAAAAAGGGAATCCACGCAAAAAATCGTGGTGCAAGTGGTGGTAAGTTCCTTGGAAAATGTTTCAAGTGCGGCAAGTTTGGCCACCGTGCATCGGATTGCAAAACAAAGTCACCACAAAATAAAGCCAATCGCGCAGACACTTCTGAAAAGACTGAAAATGAAGATGTGCTGATAGCAACTGCGATGGCTTGTGAAGTGGAAAAGGAAGAATGGTGCATTGACAGCGGTGCGACGATGCATATGTGCAAAGACAAAAAGTTATTCGAAAGTATAAGTAATGATCCGCCATGTGGTATTCGTACGGCGGGGAAATCTGTTGTGATGGCTTACGGGAGCGGGAAAGTGAGTCTCAATGTTCCATCACGAGACGCCGCGAGTCGAATTGTTCTTTCAAACGTGCTGTATGCTCCGAACTTACGAAACAATCTGATATCGGTATCAGCCATTACGAATCGCGGTTATTCGGTAACGTTCGGGAAAGAAAATGCGATCGTATCGCGAAAGGACGGTTCCACCGTATTTACAGCCACGAAGAAAGATCGGATGTATGTTGAGAAGACGACGCAGCAACAAAGTGCTATGATCGCGGATGGTTCGATAACGACTCTGAAGTTGTGGCACGAGAGGTACGGCCATCTTAATTTCAACGATTTGCGCAAACTGAAGACAGAAAATATGGTAACCGGACTCAACATTCCTTCAGGAGTAACCGAGATTCCATGTGAGATTTGCAACCGAGCGAAGATACATGCATTACCGCATCGAACTTCAGAAACAAGGGCAAAGAACACACTGGAGTTGATTCATACGGACATATGTGGACCGATGAATGTCACATCGATGGGAGGCGCACGATATTTTGTGACCTTCATCGATGATAGAACCAGGTACATCGACATAGTTATGCTGAAGAAGAGAAGTGATGTCTTCGCCGCATTTAAGAAATATGTAGCCAAGGTAGAAAGAGAGCATGGTAGAAAAATAATAAAAGTACGCTCTGATAACGCGAAAGAATACGTTTCAAAGGAATTCAACCAGTACCTCGAGGCAGAAGGTATCAAGAGGGAGTTTTCCGTCGAGTATACGCCACAGCAAAATGGCGTGGCGGAACGAGCGAACCGAACAATTGAAGAAATGGCACGTTGCATGTTATTGCAATCTAAAGTTCCGACGTCGCTATGGGCCGAAGCTGTAAACACTGCAGTATTCCTGCGAAATAGATGTCCATCGAGAGCAACGGAAGACAAGACACCGCTGGAATTATGGAGTGGGAAGAAACCGGATGTGAGGAAGTTCAAAACGTTTGGTTCTCATGTAACTGCTTTAAAGAAGGGTCCTGGCGTGTCGAAATGGGATGCGAAAGGCGAAGATTTCGTGTTTGTTGGATACAGTACGGAATCGAAGGCGTATCGACTATGGCGTAGAGGTACTACAACCGTAATAAAAAGTTATGACGTCCGTTTGATTAAAAATCCACGTTTTGTAACTCAACAGTCACCAGAGAACCTAGAATTACCTCTCCAATCAGAAAGCACGAGAGTGGAGCAAGTAACGGACAATAACGACAGTGAGACTACAGCTGAAGATCAACTAGATGAAAATGAGTCAGAGGAGTCGAATCAGGACAAAGAACTTGTACAACCCCCATTAGAAAACCCAAAGAGAGGGCCAGGTAGGCCAAAGATCGTACGTACGGGTCAACCAGGAAGACCGAGAAAGGAGTACCAGACAGCAAACATCGCAGAAGTGGAAAACGACCCGCTAACCGTAGAAGAAGCTATGTCCAGTGTTCACAAAAACGAATGGATGGAGGCGATGCGAAGTGAGTACAATTCACTTATGGAATGTGGAACCTGGGAGCTTACCGACTTACCTCCAGGCAAGAAGGCAATAAGTTGCAAATGGGTATTTCACACGAAGAGACGTCAAAATGGTGAGGTGGAAAAATACAAGGCGAGATTAGTGGCTCGCGGATGCGAACAACGATACGGGATAGACTTTGAAGAAGTCTACGCTCCTGTCGCGAGGATGGAAACCATACGCACCTTGCTTGCGTTAAGTGTCGAGGAAGAATTACATGTACACCAAATGGACGTTGTTACAGCCTACGTCCAAGGTGACCTTTCAACGGAGATCTACATGGAGCAGCCATTCATGTTCGGAGTTCCTGAAGAAAAGGAACTATATGGTTTGAAGCAATCCGGCAGAGAGTGGCATCAAAAGTTGAAGAAGAGATTAAAGAGCCTCGGTTTACATCAATTAGAATCCGAGCCATGTGTGTTCGTAGGACTAATAGACGGTGAAATAGTGATCATAATCGTTTATGTTGACGATCTGCTTATAGCATCGCGAAATTTGAAGATACTCAATACAGTAAAAATGAAGCTAAGTGAAAGTTTTAAAATGAAAGACTTAGGACAAGTGAACGAAATTTTGGGGATGCGCGTTGAACGTGAAGGAGCCACAGGGAGCATACGTGTTTCTCAAGAGGCGTACGTAAGAAGAATCATCGAAAAATTCGGTATGACATGTGCAAATCCGGTTTCAACTCCAATCGAAGCTGGTGTAAAATTATCACGCGAAGATGAAGCAACATCAAAGGAAGAAAAGGATGAGATGAGACAGATGCCATATCGAGAACTTGTCGGGAGTCTGATCTACCTAGCGAATACTACAAGACCCGACCTATCATTTGCGGCTAATGCTTTGAGCCGTTTTAATGCAAATCCAGGAAGAGTTCATTGGAAAGCAGCAAAACATGTAATCAGATACCTGATAGGCACGCCTAGTCTTGGAATCACCTACGTTAAATCTGGCAAACCACTTTATGCCTATGTTGATTCCGACTGGGGAGGAAATGCTGACAACCGACGTTCCTGTACTGGCCTTGTGCTAACGCTAGCAGAGGGCCCTATCAGCTGGAAGTCCAAGCAACAAAAGTCAGTCACCCTTTCAACCATGGAGGCTGAATACGTTGCACTTTCTGAAGTGGTGAAGGAGGTTATACATACACGACGCCTCCTTAATCACATGAGCGGCGGAGTCTACGTGAACGATCCAACCTGTATAAATTGCGATAACCAAAGCGCGATAAAGTTCAGCAAGGAGAACGTCTATCATCAGCGGAGCAAGCATGTGGACATCCGTTTCCATTTTACAAGAGAAGCTCAAGAAGAAAAAGAAGTTATCGTGCAATATATCCCAAGCGATAAAAACCCCGCGGACTTGCTGACTAAATCATTATTGAAAAATAAAATATCAAAATGCAGGGACATATTAAAACTAACTAATTGATTGTAAAGCATATATATATTTTTTTATTGTGTGTCGATAGGGGGAGTGTTGTTTTTCGAGTCAGTTCTGCATTAATCGCCACACATTCTGGGGATATCGACATATTCGATATATCGCATATAGCTATCGATTTTTGTGTTGTATCGATGCCATGTTAGGTTCTCTATTCCAGTGGCATGTTCTTTTCTATATGTATCTAGTAAGTTCAGTTCAGTCTTGTGTAAGCACTCGTACGTTGCACATCCTCGTATTAAACGTGTAAAAGTATAATCGTCGTTAATTACATATCCCAATCCTGTGCCTCCCATAGCAAAGTACAACAAAAATAATTATTATAATTACTAAATACATCTTTTTGGTAAAATATATTTGTGTATTTATTATACTTTCATTTAAAAAAAATTGTAAATCTTAAATTTTACTAATTTCAATTTATGTTTTAACAACTATTTGTATTTTAATATCAAAAATTTACTAACAATATTATTAAGTAGTTTTTCTAGTATTTCGCCGAACAATTATTTCAAACAAAGAAGTGACACCATCGCTCAAAAAATTCAAGTTATGAAAAAGAAAAGAAAGATAAAATGGTTCGAAAATAACAAAACTATAAATAAATGTGAATATTTCGTTTTTATTAAGCATTAACATATACCTACGTTTAAACCTAATTTATCAGATAATTTTTACAAAGTAAATTTGTAAGTAAACATATAAAAAGTAAATTGATTTGTCCTAAACTATCAAACAAAAACTATTTCAATTATTCGCCGAATGTATAGACGGACACGTGCGGATATCTTTCCTTCCATTGATTAACCAATTGATTAACCTGCAATTGATTTATATTACAGAAATCCAAAGAAATATTCTGCAGTTTAAAACATTGTTTCAAAATAACGGAACAATTATCAGGTATATCAAGTTTCATGTTAAAAAAACATAACTTTTTTAAGTTTTTGCACTGCGCTAGTAATTCCAACTGGTAATCAGTGAGGACAGCATGGGACAAATAAACTTCTTGCAAGTTTTGATAAGAGGGAAGTAATCTAAATAAGCTCTCATCATCAGCTGGGCATTCGTATCTGTAACAAAAATGATGTAATTAGTACAGTACTTTAATTGCAAAGAAAAAATTCATGTAACTTTTTCAAGATGCAATTCTCGCAAAAGAAGCAAACAAATTTCAATAAAGAATACAATAATGTGTGTTTTAAAAGAAAATGTAGCACACACACTTACAGATTAAGTATCACTTTTTGTAAATTCTTACAGTTAGCGAGAGCATTAATACCCTCAGATGTAAGACGACGTGCGTACAGTGGTGAATCTATGAGTTCCAAGTCATGACACGAATTTTCCAACTCTATTAGAACTGCATCGTCTATAAAGTCTTCAAAGCCTGCCGATAACTGACGAATCCGTTGATTATTTTGCAGTATTTTGCAAAGACGTTCGGTTGTTATACCAGTACGAGAAAGGTTTAAGTGTTCCAAATTATTTAGCCCCTCGAGATACGAAAATCCTTCGTCGTCTATGCCAGAATCACTTAGATCCAGTTCTAAGAAAAATTTGTATTACAAATTGTTATACAATTTACCAATAATTTTGACAATTATATACATTTATTATATGCATATACCTTTCAAATTTTTGCATGTCTCTGAAGTTTTAAGTAGGACAGGATTTAAACATTCTCCATCGTTGCAGTTACTTAATCTTAAATGCGTTAAACGCCTGCCGCAATTATCAAGAAAGTTTACGAAATCATTAACATCAAAGTTGCATCCTGTAAGATCTAATTGTTGCAAATATTTACATCTAGGTGTAAAATAACAAAATATATCGCACATATATTTGTCAGAGCTAATATATCGCATATTCAAACGTGTATAGAGTAGAGGATCCCGTGTTAAAATATCAAAGCGCCTATTATTTACTTCATTCATGCGGCATAATGTTACCACATCTAAGTATTTAAATATTTTTAGTAGTATTTCATTCTGTAAAGATAAAATATAATTAATAATACAAAATAAATACTTTAATACTTAAAGTACGAAATGTCATTGTAATAAATATTGTGATGAGAAATAGACTTCTTAGAATACTTTACAGGAAGCGCAGATAAACTGCAACGTGATAGCTCCTTGGATTCATCCGATGAGAGTTTCATACTCTTGGCACAAGTCGAATTACTTTTCAATAAAATATGACGCGGATATCTCTGATCAAGAGGTTGCTCATAACCAGGGATTACCTCCTGAGATACCTTTTTGTACTTCAAATTATTCTTATACGAAATCCTTCTTATGTCGCTGCAAATATTATCAGAACAAATTAAGGGGATCCTGGGCAGGGGACAATTACTGACAAAAACAGTCAGGGCTCGTTCTTTGAAACGGCTTTATAGATCGCAAAATCCTTTTACAGGAGTAAAGTATAGGTACTAATGAAGAGCGGAAATTTTTAAAAAATTAGTGATAATTGAAAAAAAATGCTGTCCTCATAACAATATTTTCTAATATAAACAGTTGTATAGGTTATATATGTACGAAATGAAATGTTTCCACTCTTCAGAATACGTGCACAAACAATAACATACCTTTGAAATTGAGATTGAAAGCCCGGAAAAAAAATATGGGCTTCGAAGAAATCGTACATATTTTCCACAAAAATATACACGCAGGTTAGTAAGTGGAGATGGCACAGGTATCGAACAAGGACAGATGTCATTTCGTTAGACAAAGACAAATACAGGAAAAACAAAATTAAAAATGTTGACATTATCAACATCCAGAAAGTTCGGCCGTCACTCCAGCATCCCCTTAATTTTTAAATTAATATTTATTATTAACAGAAAAAATGGATTAAAATATTATTTAATGTCAATGATAATAATACCTTTTATAAATAACACAATATTCAGGAAAATTTCGTTGCAGATGAACTATATCCAAGTGTGCACTTTTTGAATCTGCTGTTAAATTATGAACATCGTCGTGGTGTGAAGAGTAGATGCTGTTAATTCTTTTCAACAGATTACTTAAACTCTCGTTAGGATTCCTAGGAAGGATCAAATCTGATGTACCGATAAGCATCACAGCATCCAGTTTTGTATAAGTTTTATCTGAACTGCCCTTAAACATTAGTCTGAGCATTTTGGTTTTGAAGTTGCACGGATGCGACAACGGTGGAGAAAATAATCTTGATTTCGGGGATACAATCTGAGACGATTCATCCCACAACTGAATCCAGTGATTATTGGAATCTTGCGCCAAAATTTGAATTACGTTTCCAGGATTACATATTTCGTAAATACAGACTCTGATTGGATATACAGCTTCATGAAACTCGATATCTTTAAATAGAAAATATTATTATATTTACTCTCTTCTCAGCAAAAACGTATCTTCCTTAACAATATCTCATTTATCGATTTAAATATTACATACCAATATATCTTTTTGTCGCATTATAATCGTATGATGTGGGTCTCGTGACAGCTTTGTTTTGCCACGGAGATATTGAAACACTAGTACCATCCTTTAACGTCTATATTAGAAAATCAAAATTGTCAAATAGTAGAAAATCTTGTAATATATAATATATAGCGATTGACTCAACTTCCGAATAGCCTCTACCTCCGAATTTGATGAAACTTGCAGCAATTGTTGACCATTAGAGGACACGTTCATACTATAAAGGATTTTGTACGGAAACAAATAGGAACGGAGAAATTGGCGTCAAAAATTCAAAATTTTTATTCTAATTTATAGACAATCTAGTAGTTGAATTTTGATGAAATTTGAGTGGTGTAGGTTAATAGGTCCTACCTTACACCGATTTCTCTGTAATCACATGCGCATGCAAGAAGTGTGCGAATTTGAAACATCATTGCGCGACAGAGGGCCTAAATGGGGATTAAAGGGCAAAGCGCCTAGGGGGGGGGGGTCCAAGGGGGCGAAGTCCACCGGTTGGGGTAAAGGGGCGGAGTCCCCTAAAAGGGGGTCCAGGGGGTTCGGAGGGGCGGAGCTGTGATATAACACTTTTCTATTGCAAAAGCAACATTTATTACGAAAACAAGACTTAATCTGGTAGAAAACTGTCGTGAAACAGGTGTTGGCAGAGAAGGTGGTTGTAGAGAGAGGGGCAACGTCCTACCTTGCGTAGAGGTCTTGCTAATCTTTTCCGTATCTATTTTTAGTATATTGTAGACTCATCTATTTAGACGTCTTATAAGTTAGCGGAACAAAGTGAGCAGAATCGATTTTAATTAATATTTTTATTTGTTGCTCATTTGTTGCTAAAAAGTTGCCAAAGAAAAAAATTTGTTGCTCTGCAAGTTTTCTTAAAAAACGATGTTCCGCTAAGAGAAGATTAAGTTAGCGTGACAATATACATATAATAACGAAATTGCACATAACAATAACGTAAGAATTTGTTGCTAATTTGTTGCTAATTTGTTGCTCGCATAAATGTAAATAACAGCGGAAAACCACAGCGTGCGGACAGTTATAAGAGTAAAGTATTAGAAAAAAAATTGTTGCTTGTTTAAATTTGGTACTGGTGTATTGTCTGAATTTGTTGCTCTCGATATATTCGAGTTCCGAATTTGTTGCTTGCAAAATAAGTATAAACAATAGCGGAAAACCTCAACGTGCAGCTAGTTACAAGAGTAAAGTATCAGAAAAGAATTTGTTGCTCGTTTAAATTTGGTACTGGCGTATTGTCTGAATTTGTTGCTCTCGATATATCCGAGTTTGGAATTTGTTGCTTGCAAAATAAGTATAAACAATAGCGGAAAACCTCAGCGTGCAGCTAGTTATACGAGTAAAGTATCAGAAAAGAATTTGTTGCTCGTTTAAATTTGGTACTGGCGTATTGTCTGAATTTGTTGCTCTCGATATATCCGAGTTTCGAATTTGTTGCTTGCAAAATAAGTATAAACAATAGCGGAAAACCTCAGCGTGCAGCTACCCGTGTAGAAATGTTCATAAGGCTCTAATAAGGGCCCAACATAGTTGGCCTGAATATAAATCAGGGCCTTGTAGGGCAAAATGATAAGGCCCTTATATGGCATGTAACAAATTGTTTACAAGGCCCTTATAAGGAAAGTTTTTCAGGCCCTTATAAGGAAAGTTTTTCGGGTCCTTATAAGGAAAGTTTTTCGGGCCCTTATAAGGAAAGTTTTTCAGGCCTTGATAAAAAGGCCTTATTTCGACCAGAATTACAATTCATGCTTTCTTAAGGCCTTTCAGAGAAAATTTTAAGATACAGCGACATTGGTCCAATGCTACGTGCCAGTATCGAGCCAGTATCGAGGAGCCGACACTGATTTCCGATATTCACCCGACATAAAAAAAATTATTTATTTTGATATTTTATTACTATTTTTTAACTAAATTTATTTCTTAAGATGCAGTCTATGATTATAAATATTTTCTCGTATTTGAAAAACACACTTACCTTGGTGGGATTCGAACTCGGGACCTCTGGATCGTGAGCCAACTGCCTTACGTGGTAGACTACTTCTTAATTTGTTGTAAGTGTTATATATAATCTACATATGTCATAAGCAGCGCAAATATATAATTTTTCAAAAATTATCTTAAGAAACAAATTCAGTTTAAAAAGAGTAATAAAATTTTGAATTGGATATATGATATAATATTTCTTAATGTCGGGTGAATGTCAGAAACCAGTGCCGGCTTATTACGTTTTGTGTTCGTAAATATATTTATAAAGTTAAAACATCCTTATCAAATCCTTACAAGGGCCTCACTAAACAAAAATAAGGAAACCTTTCTTATGGAATCCCTAATAAATAATGATCGGGACCTCATCAGGTTAGCCCTAATAAATAAGTATTTATGAAGTTAAAACATCCTTATCAAATCCTTACAAGGGCCTTACTAGACAAAAATAAGGAAACCTTTCTTATGGCTTCCCTAATAAATAATGATCGGGACCTTATCCGGTTAGCCCTAATAAATAAGTATTTATGAAGTTAAAACATCCTTATCAAATCCTTACAAGGGCCTTATTAGATAAAAATAAGGAAACCTTTCTTATGGAATCCCTAATAAATAATGATCGGGACCTCATTAGGTTAAAATAGGGAAACCTTTCTTATGGCATCCCTAATAACTAATGATCGGGGCCTTATGTTATGTAAGGCCATCCCTAACAAATTTCTACACGGGTAGTTATACGAGTAAAGTATCAGAAAAGATTTTGTTGCTCGTTTAAATTTGGTACTGGCGTATTGTCTGAATTTGTTGCTTTCGATATATTCAAGTTCCGAATTTGTTGCTTGCAAAATAAGTATAAACAATAGCGGAAAACCTCAGCGTGCAGCTAGTTACAAGAGTAAAGTATCAGAAAAGAATTTGTTGCTCGTTTAAATTTGCTACTGGCGTATTGTCTGATCTTGTTGCTCTCGATATATTCAAGTTCCGAATTTGTTGCTTGCAAAATAAGTATAAACAATAGCGGAAAACCTCAGCGTGTAGCTAGTTATACGCGTAAGGTATCAGAAAAGAATTTGCTGCTCGTTTAAATTTGGTACTGGCGTATTGTCTGAATTTCATCCTGAGATGTTTTAAGCTATAGTTTATACTTATTTTGCAAGCAACAAATTCGAAACTCGGATATATCGAGAGCAACAAATTCAGACAATACGCCAGTACCAAATTTAAACGAGCAATAAAATTTTTCTGATACTTACTCTTGTAACTATCCGCACGCTGAGGTTTTCCGCTGTTATTTACACTTATGTTGCGAGCAACAAATTAGCAACAAATTCTTACGTTGTTGTTATGTGCAATTTCGTTATTATATGTATATTGTCACGCTAACTTAATCTTCTCTTAGCGGAACATCGTTTTTTAAGAAAACTTACAGAGCAACAAATTTTTTTCTTTGGCAACTTTTTAGCTAACAAATGAGCAACAAATAAAAATATTAACTAAAATCGATTCTGCTCACTTTGTTCCGCTAACTTATAAGACGTTCTATTTAGTAAGGCGAAGATTTAGTAGATATATAAATCCTTATACACGCCAAGTGAATGGAACGTTCTACCTTGCGTACGGGGCCTCGCTAATATTTTCAATATTCATATTTTTATTATATGGTAGACTCATGTATTTAGTAAGGAGAAGATTTAATACAGATATTCATTTATTATTAATCTATAGTCCAAAAGCATTTTTCTCTTGTCATGAAGCATCTGTCGCTTAGCGGCTCGCGACCGCGACCGTGATTGCAATTACCGGATTACGTCTCTTGACCAATGAGAAATGTCCGATTTTCGAGCAGCTTCTTTCTCATTGGTCAAGAAATGTAATCGCAATCGCAGTCGCGGCATCTCGCGGCTGCGAGCCGCTAATCTGATACGGGCTTTACGTGCTAAACTTGGTCTAGGTTTTAGTTTCTCTTTGCCGCTCCGACGTTTATATGTAACTGTCTGTACACACATATTAATATGTAATCAGTAATCATTCATTAGTAATTAGTAAATCATACAATTTACCATTTGTATTTTTTTAACTTCTCCGTTCCTATTTGTTTTCGTACAAAATCCTTTATAGTGTGGGTGTATCCTTTAATGCTATACAATTGCTGTAAGTTTCATTAAATTTGGAGGTAGAGGCTATTCGGAAGACTTACCGGGATAATTGGTAAATGAAGTTGTCCGTCCAAATTTGGAAATTTGGGTGGCCCAATTATGTGAGGGGCAGTACAGAATATGCTAAGACTCCCGTGGTCCACGGCAATAATCTTTTCTTCACAAATTGATAGATGAAGTCAACACTATCCTCTTCTCCTACGGATACTCTGCCGACATAGGGATATCGACTACAACTCTCGCAATATGAAGATTTATTGTGGGTTGTCATATTGTCTGTCTAAAAGAAGACAACAAATATGAAGAATAATAATCCTTTCTTTTTTAACATATGCTAAAATGCATTATAATATCATACATATTTATAATTATAGCGTTAAGATTATATGTATAATCTAACAATAAATTTATCTTGCTTCCATTCGCATTGCTAAGTACTGACATCATTACATAGTTTGCATGTGTGTGTTGAATATCATTATTAAATAATTAATTATTTTAAAGAAAATAACAGTTAATTTTTAATTTTGTTAATGTAGAAAAATGTTCTTTTATAGATCTGAAATATCGAGAGCTCTGTGTTCTTCTACTACCACGTGGCACACACGCGTGCACGCAAGCACAAAAGAAAGAACAAAAAAAATACACAATTTAGATCGCTCACATTCGCCAGACTTACGCTTCGTTTCTAAATAACTATAAAGTTCCATTCTACAATAGTCGTAAGAGTAGATGTAAGACGCTTAAGCAGTAAGCTACTGACTAATGCTGGGTCTACAATGCGAGTCGCAAAGTCGTGAGTCGCATGAATTGACCAATCACAGTGGAATTTGAGGAGAATAATCGACTGTGATTGGTCAATTCTTGCGACTCACGACTTTGCGACTCGCATTGTAGACCCAGCATAACAAGATTTTTACAATTCAAAAATAATCGATTGTATTTGGTCAAGTGCTAGTAATAGTCTAAGAGCTGGCTACATAAAAATGCAAGGTATAAGGTACATGAAATATTTATAGCTAGAGAGGTTCTATTAGCACTCCCGGACACTGAGTGACCAGTCTGCCTGCGCGCTTAGGAAGATTAAGGCGGGGGCGGACGGTCAAAAATGACAAATTTTACAAGGAAAAAAATGATAAAGCTCAGGGATAAAAATTATAGGAATGTTAAGTATTTGTTGCTACGAAACGCGGAAAATTATTGGCAGACGATTTCGTGGAAGAGAAAGCGCCGGCAGACTGCAACAAAGCGGCGTTAACTTTTGTGAAAAAAAATGATAAGCTTCATGATTAAAAATTATTGGTAATAATTATTAAACTGTTAACGAAGCTATGTGCTAAATGGCAGACGAAAAAACTGAAGACAACATCGAGGCAGACTGTGATGAAGAGCGCGGTTTCGATCGCGCTTCTTAACGAGTTAGTTCCGTACGATGCGTTACTACGATATGTTATTTTGTTAATTATATTATGTCGACAATAAGATAACAATTTCTATATTATATATATATAATAAATGCTAAAAGATATGTTTAACATTAGAATAATTTTTTTATTAACAAAAAAATACTATAAAAAATTGTAGACTTATTCTATTTCGCTGTTTGCATCGGATTCATCGTACTGCATATCTTCTTCGCTTTCGCAATCGATAGCATCCTCAGATTCGATTTCGTTGATATCTGCTGAAAAACGACATTAAAAATTAAAAATGACTATTAACAAATATGAGATTGAAAGCGTGTGCAAAGATTTGTACCTTCAGACTGTTCTTGATCAATAACAACGTCTTTAACACTAGATGGTATCTGAGGTCCATCGAACCATCGAAACTGGTATTTGGAGTTGATTATCACCCATCCGCAGTCTTCTGGTACCAAAAAAGTCACCTACAAAATTTTGACGCTTCATCGATACCTCCTTGTGCAGCTGAATTAAGACCGCAATTCTTAAGATCTATGTATATCGCCAGATTATGGAGCCACGCTCACAAGAAAATTCCGACTTTTTTGGTACCAGAAGACTGCGGATGGGTGATAATCAACTTTCAAATACCAGTTCCGATGGTTCGATGGACCTCAGATGCCATCTAGTGTTAAAGACGTTGTTATTGATCAAGAACAGTCTGAAGGTACAAATCTTTGCACACGCTTTCAATCTCATATTTGTTAATAGTCATTTTTAATTTTTAATGTCGTTTTTCAGCAGATATCAACGAAATCGAATCTGAGGATGCTATCGATTGCGAAAGCGAAGAAGATATGCAGTACGATGAATCCGATGCAAACAGCGAAATAGAATAAGTCTACAATTTTTTATAGTATTTTTTTGTTAATAAAAAAATTATTCTAATGTTAAACATATCTTTTAGCATTTATTATATATATATAATATAGAAATTGTTATCTTATTGTCGACATAATATAATTAACAAAATAACATATCGTAGTAACGCATCGTACGGAACTAACTCGTTAAGAAGCGCGATCGAAACCGCGCTCTTCATCACAGTCTGCCTCGATGTTGTCTTCAGTTTTTTCGTCTGCCATTTATCACATAGCTTCGTTAACAGTTTAGTAATTATTACCAATAATTTTTAATCATGAAGCTTATCATTTTTTTTTTTCACAAAAGTTAACGCCGCTTTGTTGCAGTCTGCCGGCGCTTTCTTTTCCACGAAATCGTCTGCCAATAATTTTCCGCGTTTCGTAGCAACAAATACTTAACATTTCTATAATTTTTATCCCTGAGCTTTATCATTTTTTTCCTTGTAAAATTTGTCATTTTTTACCGTCTGCCCCCGCCTTAATCTTCCTAAGCGCGCAGGCAGACTGGTCACTCAGTGTCCGGGAGTGCTAATGGAACCTCTCTAGCTATAAATATTTCATGTACCTTATACCTTGCATTTTTATGTAGCCAGCTCTCCGTCTATAATGCTCTTATACCGCATACTCTTACAGTTATTGTACAATAATGGGTTTAAAATTTTCCGAAATGTATTTTTTATTTTACTCAATGTATCTTTTATCTCATTCTTTCCGATACACGTTATAACATGTTCCACCACGTGGTACTGTTTTCAGCTGTGTGAAGTTGGTCCCCCCACTACTGAAAATCCAATAATAACTATTACCATTCGTTTGATGGTTGCGTGCTGACGTTTGGTAGTCCATTCCCGATGATTGGTAGTCAAAACTGTAACTAATAATGCGTAAAAAAGACATATGCGCGTGAAGTTAGCCCCCCCTCTTGTAAAACTCGGCTTTCCAGACTGCGTATATCATTATAACTGTAAGCATTCGTTTGGTGTGGTCGCGTGCTGACGTTTGGTAGTCCATTCCTATTTATTGTTAGCTAAAACTGTAATTAATAATACAAAAAAAGACATACGCGCGTGAAGTTAGACCCGCCTTTTTTTATTTGGCTTCCAGACTGCATATATTATCGAACACATGCATATATTAACCGAACAAGTAACATTTACTTTACCAATAAATAATTAACCTGCATATATTATTATAACTATAAGAAATCGTTTGATGCATTTAGTAATAAAAATATAATTGTTAAAGAAGACAATAAAATATATATGTGTGTAACTAGTGTCTGTGAAGTTGGCATATCACCAGCAGATCAAAAATAAAAGGGAGTTCTTGTCGCATGCAGTCGAGTTCTATAGTTCCTGATACTTTTTAGCAATAGTTCTGGTGATTTTATCCAAAAAACAGTCGATCGAAAAAATGATCTGCTAACTTCCCGTAGCAGATCATTTTCTAGCAAATAAAAAATAAAAAAAAATTCTTGTCGCATGCAGTCGAGTTCTATAGTTCCTGATACTTTTTAGTAATAGTTCTGTTGATTTTGGCAAAAAAAAGTCCATTGAAAAAATTATCTGCCATTTTTCCGAAATCTCGGAGTTTCGGTTTATCTAAAATATTTTTCGAATAGTTTTGAGCATACTGAAGCATTTTCTAAAGAGTTTCCAACACTAGCAATGTTGCATGACTGTTTAAAAAATTAATACCGCCCGAAAACCGAGTACTTAGAGAGAAAAGAGTGATATGCTGTACGAAATGTAACACTTCCGGTTTATCTAAAATATTTTTCGAATAGTTCTGAGCGTACTGAAGCATTATCTACAGAGTTCCCGACACTAGCAATGTTGAATAATTTTTTTTATAAATTAATACCGCCCGAAATCCGAGTATTTAGAGAGAATAGGGTGATATGCTGTACGAAATGTCGCAGTTCCGGTTTATCTAAAATATTTTTTGAATAGTTCTGAACATACTAAAGCATTTTCTAAAGAGTTCCCGACACTGGCAATGTTGTATAATTGTTTAAAAAATTAATACCGTTTGAAAACCAAGTATTTAGAGAGAATAGAGTGATATGCTGTACGAAATGTCGCAGTTCTGGTTTATCTAAAATATTTTCCGAATAGTTCTGAACATACTAAAGCAATTTCTAAAGAATTCCCGACACTAACAATGCTGTATAATTTTTTTTATAAATTAATACCGCCCGAAAGCCGAGTATTTAGAGAGCATAGGGTGATATGCTGCACAAAATGTCGCAGTTTCGGTTTATCTAAAATATTTTTCGAATATTTTTCGAATTTTTCGAAATGTCAAGTAATATAATCCTTTAATTTTTAGAATTGTAGAGCGTAATTAAAATAACGACTAATTATGTTTTGTAATTTTTACGACTATGCACATTTAATAATTACAAAAAATATATAATCATAAAATGCTCGTTAAATAAATATTAATGATTGTAATTAAACATGCAATCGTACAAGAATATTTCTATAAAACGCATGGTTACACACATATATATTTTATTGTCTTCTTTAACAATTATATTTTTAATTACTAAATGCATCAAACGAATTCTTACAGTTATAATAATATATGCAGATTAATTATTTATTGGTAAAGTAAATGTTCGGTAGTTCGGTTTGATAATATATGCAGTCTGGAAAGCCAAATTTTATAAAAAGAGCGTCTAACTTCAGGCGCGTATGTCTTTTTTTTGTATTATTAATTACAGTTTTAGCTAACAATAAATGGGAATGGACTATCAAACGTTAGCACGCGACCACCAAACGAATGCTTACAATTATAACGATATACGCAGTCTGTGGAAAGCCGAGTTTTACAAGAGAGGGGGCTATTTTCACGCGCGTGTCTTTTTTTTGTATTATCGATTACAGTTTTGATTAACAATCAACGGGAATGGACTACCAAACGTCAGCACGCGACCACCAAACGAATGCTTACAATTATAACGATATACGCAGTCTGGAAAGCCGAGTTTTACAAGAGAGGGGGCTAACTTCACGCGCATATGTCGTTTTTTCGCATTATTAGTTACAATTTTGACTACCAATCATCGGGAATGGACTACCACCACCAAACGAATGGTAACCAAACACCACCAAACGACCACCAAACAAATGGTAATAGTTATTATTGTATTTTCAGTAGTAGGGGGGGGGCCAACTTCACACAGCTATTGAAAACGCATTCATTCCGATTCAATTTCACCAAATTTAAGGACGTTCTCCGGTCCTTATACTAGAAAAAATCGATTTTCTTAGGATTTTCTTGAAACTGTGAATATACGTTAATTTAGGTGTGCTTTATGCGTGGTATAAATTTCAGTACCTTTTCCGGTATAAAAAATAAAGATACTGAGCCTCAAAGTTACAACTTTTACTAATGAAAAGGTTTTCCAGGCCAAACGGTAAGAGATACGAGGTTGGCCAAGAGGACCAAAGTTGCTCCTCTCGTCGAGTTCTATAAGGAAAAAATGCCAAAACTAAAAAAAATTAAATTTAAATTTTTTTTTTGAAACTTTGAGGCTCAGTATCTTTAATTTTTATACCGGAAGAGGTACTGAAATTTATACCACGCATAAAGCACACCTAAATTAACGTATATTCACAGTTTCAAGAAAATCCTAAGAAAATCGATTTTCTCTAGTATAAGGACCGGAGAACGTCCTTAATACGGAACCAATCGAATTTAATCGGTCATTTTCAGCAGGGATGAGTTTAAGATTTTCCGAAATGTATTTTTTATCTTACTCAATGTATCTTTTATCTAATTTTCCGATACACGTTAGAACTGTTTTACCACGTGGTACTGTGTTTCACTTGGTAGAAGAACATACGGTATATACACACATTCACGTGCACCAAAGAAAAAAAATTGCAAAATTTAAATTGCTTACGTTCGCTACACTTACGCTTTTAAATGACTAAAATTTTTCAAAATGTATTTTTTTATTTATTTAATGTATCTTTTATCTCATTGTTTGATATAGGTTCCTAACCTAACCTAACCTGACCTAACCTTGTGACCGAACTTTGGGTCTGAGAATATTATAAACTCACTTTGAGTTGAAATAACGGTCGCCACTACGTTTATCGTGTGAGTGTAGAACGTATGAGAGCCAACGATGTACTCGAAAGCTGCTTATAACTTCCTTCCTTCCTGTCTCGTACCAAGATACAAAATGTCCGCTGCTCAGCTTTACGCGTAGTAATGATCAATGTCCTCGGACAAGATCGCGCACTAACACTCGGTTCACGAACGATTTCGTCAAGGATTAAGATGAAGATTTATTTAAATAATTATATTGAATCTCGTTTTGAGTTAACAAAACAACGATATATATATTTATTTCTTGCACACGAATACAATTATGCGTAAGCGATTGACGAATCAAAAACTGTTCGCGGGCGTTACCCGGGTCCCTAACAGCATTAATATCCTGTATATTTATAAAATATACATTTGCTGTTAGGGGTACAAATCTCGATCCTTCGGAATACGACGTTAATATCGGATTCAATTACTCGTAGAACGAACGCTGCGTCAAGACTTTTAATAGTAATCGCGTATCGCGAAACTATCTTTTCCCTGAGCGTATTATTTACGATCGCGAATAAACGATATACAATATTGCGCAATCTAAAATACTCTAAGACCGCACTCGACTATACGTCCGCAGTCTTCAACAACTAGGCGAGAAAAGACCTGAAAAGACCTCGACTCTACTCAATCTAGCACCACCTCTCCTTCGAGCATGCGCAGCGAGCGCCTGGGCGGTCACGCCATGCACTTATGCACATCTGCCATCTTCTTTCTCTTTCTATCATGTAGCTGTCTCTCTCTCTTCGGCTCAACGGAAACTTTCTCTTTTGATGCAAACTGCAACTCGACCTTGATCAAAACATGCTAACAGAAAAATTCCTGAATTCGGGGCGTATCAGGCTTGGTCGGGAAGCGGGTTTGGCTGACGTGCTGGGCCTGGGGCGAGGTGAACCGATCGGCGTTCTCGCGCCAGTCCCGGGGATCCGAGCTCGGTCCCGTGCCTTGGCCTCCCGCGGATTTTCCTTGCTGCGAGGTTTCCGTGGTGGCTCACAGTGGGATGAAATGCAAATCTAGCTGGACAAAACTAAAAAAAATCAATATTCTTAAATAAATCAAATAACATAGTAAAGTATTATTTATACTTGTATAATGCAGATTCTATCATAATAAGGCCGGTAAAATATTCTGATGTTGTTATAACAAAGCCCATAATAACAGTTTCTCAGAGCAACTAGTTATTGGAAAATTATATTGTGTCTTTACATAATTATGAAAGTATATTATTGCAATTAAATTGTAATATTTTTGTGTTCATTTAAAAGGTTAAATTACGTTCTTTCAGTTTACGTTATGTGTTTTATTTTAATTCTTGTATGTTCAAAGAAATTTAATGAAAAGTAAGTATTACTTTTTATTGTATAATTAGTATACATTATTGAGTAGAAAAAGCTTCAACCGGCTTCATCCAAAATAATCAAACCATAATTAGATTCTTTGTAGTACATATTTTAAGCACTGTATAAAATGATGTGCTACTTTTTGCAACTTTTGCAAATATTCTATCTTTTAACAGTAGATTTTTTGTAAATGCGTAAATAATATTAAAATATTATTCAAATTATGGAATGAATTTTGCATAAAAGCTAAAAATTATTTATTTAAGTTTGGCGGAACGAAGAAATCTAATTTTATTTACAATATAGGATGTCTATAAAGTCTGTCTCTACCCCTTTGAATAATTTTTCAATATTATTTACGCACTTAAAAAAATCTACTGTTAGAAGATAGAATATTTGCAAAAGATAAAAAACATCCAACAAGCAGCAAGATAGGCCGACCATTCGACATACAAATCGCCGAGAAAATGGAAAAAATATTTTATTACATCGAAAATCACGATAATTGCCAATTCACGTTAGCAGAGCTGCGAGATTTGCTTGGAGAAGATGCCCCTGCGGATATGACGATCCAAACAAAATTAATAGAAAAATATGGTAAAAATATTATTATTACTGTGAAGCCAAATAAAATGACAATAATATGTTTTTAATAACAATAATTTTTTTACATTTGACATGGATTAGGCCTACTGGGGACACCATGTAAAAAAAAACGCGCCTTGTATATTACCTCAAAGGTGGTGCGGAAATGGATACAACGCTCGACGTACACATTCGTCACTTTGTATTTCGCAAACGGTTCATCGTACGTAAAAAATGAATAGAACCATTTTTGTAGAGAATTTCATGATCTTTCTTTTTTGTAACCACCTTAATTGACCTCCAAGCCATACAAAACGAGATTTTCGCAAAAAACTGATTTTCGTGACCTTTGATCTTGAATAACTTTTTTAGCCCTGCCGATATCGTTCTCTATTTTTAATATGTTATTTAAAACAACGAAATAAAGCGATTAAAAAAAAAGTAGGATCTATAATTTTTTTGAACAGAAAACCTAAAATGACTGGACTAAATGGTGTTTTTTCCACGAGGTCGCATTTATCTCGATTTCCATCAAGTACAGATGCAAGACACAAATTATGGATACGTAATAGTGGTAAGTTTTTTACATATATATATTTTTACATTTTCTTGTATTAGACGCACATGCATGCATAAATATACGTAATACATACATACGTACGTGTACATACATATACATATACATACATATATATATATTATATATAGATATTGACAAAATTATATAGGCATCCTAATTTTCATCGAAATTTTACTCAATTTTAAATTAGTAACTCCGCGTAACTCCGCGAAAAATGATCATATTGAAAAAAAATTTTCTTCTATTTTAAAGGGTAAAGTCTGTACTTAAAGGAACATATGACAGAAATTGATTTTATCCTTTCCCCATTCCAATATTTTTTCTAACGTAAGAACGTATTTAATCTTCCAAAAATGCAATTTTTGATGCACTCTACGGGGTGAAATAAATTTTTTGCGCTGTTACGTCCTGCAGACTCCACGATTTCCCTTTCTCGCGGGAAATCTTGTGCGGCTAAGAGTGGCCCTCAAGATTAGGATACACAAACCGAGCACGGACGGTTGTCGATCGGGGAGTGAGTTTAGATCTCCTCACATTTCTTTTTTTTATGATCAAATGAAACCAACCCTCCAGATTACGAATTGGTGACAGACGGGGCGTATGGTGACCAGATTCTCAGCAACCTTATCGGGCCCATAACTATAAACCCGGCGACATGACGCGTAAAAGAGGC
>NW_027250226.1:0-33720 GCF_030848795.1 Temnothorax nylanderi | reverse complement strand
CTCTACCTTCCATTCTAAATGTGCACATTTTCAGTTATTTAGTTAAATCCAACTGCTATTAATAGCCATAAAATGCTTAGCAGCTCGTATTTCTCTTTTCATCCAGTTTGTCTCACACACCACTTTGCTCAGACGAAGCATTATCCTGGAGTCCTCATCGGATACTGCCTTTACGTAACTTAACATTTTGGCTGCAGTTCGATATTGTTCCTCCAAGAACTGAATTTGTTCTTCCGACAGCGATGTGACATGTTCAGACGACTTGGGGAAACAGGTTGTTATACTTGCCATTATTATTTGAACCGATCTTTCTTCCTGAATAAATGAAAACTCCACCATTAGTAAACACAGGACGAAAACAGCTTTGAAATAAAGGATGTTGGGAAAAGTCTGGTTAAAGAAAATCTTAAATAAAAACTATTTCACTTTTTTAAACTCACCTTACAAGGGGGTTTTCTGCTACCTAAATTATTTCAAGACTGAAGCAACTCCTAACTTTTATATTGTTATAGGTTATACGAGGATATTTAACTTTTAGAGCTTGTTTTTCTCCGTACATTCATTGAATCATGAGTGCATTTAATTACTTAACACAAAACTCAATTAACAAAATCTGCTTAATTGCTTTGTAAAAATAAATAAGTTTCTACTCCGTTTCTAAAACGGAGTATGATAACAACGAAGTCGCACTACAAACACTGTTGCCAGGTCTCGATGGGCTCAAGATGGCGGCCACAAAGGTCGATTTCGCTTCTCTCTCTAATATAGGACTCTACTGGTTACCCGGATCTTCGCCTGGGCGTCTTTTTTAGACTTTATTTGTGTTATTGTTATTACATTTGTTCTAGCTAATCTTATTCACCAAAATATAATTCATAAACACATATTTTCAATAGCTTTTCACGTCACCCATAAGGTACTATTATTAACGCGTTTTTTTAAGTGGTCAATACCAACCTTCCTTTAAGGACGTATATCGGTTTAATAGTCTAAGAGCTGACGACACTTTTGGCCAAGTGATTTTGTAAAATACGATTTTCCGTTTTAACCTGCGTGGACGACTCTCCTTCGATAATCCGAACATCTGGCTGGCCGTACCTAGGGGGTTTAGAAGTACGCAGGTGAGAAAAAAAAACAGATTGTCAAGTCATAGTATAAGTCTCAATTTTTATCGGATATTGATAATTGGTCACTCAGGAACATGCAAATAAATTGCCAGTTCGATTGCTCGGGGGAATTAGTCGCCAGGCTTAATTATAAATAATTAAAAATAATTATTTTCAAGTCATACTATAAAAGCTGGGTTTTTTTTAGTAACAAGTATAGTGCTAACACATGCCACCAAAAAAAAGCCAAATAAAAATTTTGGTGGCAACATCTCTAAAAAAATTATTGAAAATGCACAAAGCCGGCGCGCGGCAGAGGAGTCTGACGATGGCCTCAATTGTTTTTAGCGTCCATAAGTTTTTAAAAACGTGTATTATTAACTATCATTATTGTATCAATTTATGAAAAGATTGATAAATAATAAATAGTGTGTGAAAATAAAAAAATGGCTTTGCTGGCGCAGCGTTGCGTTATTTGTGAAGATAGTGGTGGTGGTCCAATTGTCTTCTTTTCTGAAGAAACATTGTTGAAGTGTCGAATTTGTGGATTTGCTTTGTGCATTTTCAATAATTTTTTTAGAGATGTTGCCACTAAAATTTTCATTTGGCTTTGTTTGGGTGGTATGTGTTAGCACTATACTTGTTAGTAAAAAAAACCCAGCTTTTATAGTATGACTTGAAAATAATTATTTTTAATTATTTATAATTAAGTGTTACGTCCTGCGAACTCCACGATTTCCCTTTTTCGCGGAAATTCCTATGGGCCTAAGATAGGCCTTAAGATTATGATAGGTAAACTGAGCACGGACGATTATCGATCGGCGAATGAGCCTTGATCTCCTCACATTCCTTTTTTTTATGATCAAAATACCCATTTGCTTGGGCAACTAAGCAACCTTCCAGATGACAAACTACTGACAGACGGGGCACACGTGATCGGGTCTTTATCAACTTTGTCTGGCCCATAACTATAAACCCGGCGACACGACGCGCCGAAAAGGGGCCTTAATCCCAGACGGAGTTTGCTTAGGATCTTTATTGCGTCGCGCGACTAGCTCAAAATTGCCCGCGCAATGTTCCGACAAACAGAAACGAGATCTAAAACGTGCTTTTGGAAATCTTGTAAAAGCACGTGACGGAAACTGTTTGCAATAAAACTGCACTTAAGATTAGATGGAATGCATTTGTCTGTCGGTACTGAAAACAGGGTCGCGAGATAAATAAGGGACCCTAATAAAAGAGAAATCTGCGATAGTCGAAAACAAATGAGTCACTGGAAGAAGCGATGGGTTACACCCCCAACAAGACGGTGGAGGCCTTACGAGGGGACTCACCAATGGAAAACCGGAAAAATCGATAACCGTCTCTATAGCTTTCTAGGATAAGCGAAGACTTAAGAACCTACCTCTTGGGTGAGAAACATCTCGCCCAATAAGAAATCCTCTAAACAAAAATTAGAAGAATCCCGCCAACCAAATTTCCCAAAACGAAAACCAGACACCTCCCACAACGAAATCCACCCCTTCCATCCTTTCAACTTTCCTATATAAATCGCGACATTACGGGGCTCCCTCTCTCAATTCAGCTCATCTGGGTACGAACGGAATCACATTCGAATCCGATCTTGAGTTTTGAGTTAAATTCTGTGCGCGAGCTTAAACTCACTAAGTATCGACGAGAGGCTGTCCACAGGGCCCAAGGAGATCCAGTTACTTCAATTACTGTTCTACATCAATTTGATCAGCAACAAGTAGTAAGTCCCGTAATTCCTTTTTTTTTCTTTTCTCGCGTTATCGCCCTCCTTTTTGTGGTCTATCAACCATCGGATCCCCGGGAGTTTACTATAGCGTTTGTTAGCGCCGCGGGTCTGGGTTGATCGGCGTGGGCACTGGTTACGCGGCGGTCGTTGGCGTTGTCGCCGGTCTGGCTGACTTGTCGGCCTTTGACTCCCGGCGTCTTCGTCGCTGTCGCGGACTCTTTGGATTCGTGGCGGTCGTTGGCGTTGTCGCGAGCCTGGCCGACTTGCCGGCCTTTGGCTCCCGGCGTCTTCGTCGCTGTCGCGGACTCATTGGATTCGCGGCGGTCGTTGGCGTTGTCGCGGGTCTGGCCGGCTTGCCGGGCTTAGACTCCCGGGGTCTTCGTCGCTGTCGCGGACTCAGCCGGTTCGCTGACACCTTGAGCTCGTAACGATTTCCTTGTTTGTATGCTTCCGATCGGGTCCAAGGAAGATCGACCACTACATAAATAAAATAATTTTAGTGGACCCGGAAGTTCCACCCCCTCGAAGGCGGAATCTCCGCTCGATCAAGCGGTGGAGGAACCGACATAATCAGCAAGCGCGAAAGAAACTGAGAGATCTAGTGTCGGAGTCCCTCCGACACGAACACGAGAACGCCGATCCTCCGCGTCTCGCCACTCCACCGCCTCCACCCGCTCAGCCGGAGGAGCCCCCATCGCCGCCTTTTCCTAATTCGCCTCCTCGCCCTGTTTGTCGCGTTCCCCCTTTCCGCGTCCTCCCCGTTATACCTAGGTCTCCCCCTCTGGTTGAACCTCCCCGAGAACCATCCCCGACCCCGTCGACCGCCTCGACCATTGACATTCTCGAGGAAGAAGTCGATCCCGAAGTAGTTACCCTCGATTAATAATTAACACCTTTATAGCATAAAAATTATTTACTTTTATTTTATGTTTTTGTGTAATTTAAATACTCACATACATCCCACACAAACACAGTTAAATTCATGTAACTTCAATCCTAAACTAATTGTAATAATAGCGGGCAGGATGTGCATTGAATAGGTTTCCCCTTCAAAGATCCTGCCCGAACACCCCCGCACCAATGTAACACCCGCGGTAACTATACACTCACACACTCAAATAACATACACTCCGGTTTATCTCAATACCTGATTCTCTACCAATGTCAGTAACAACCATTATTTTATTGTGATGTTCACTCTACCAATGTCAGTAACAACCATTATTTTATTGTGATGTTCACTCTACCAATGTCAGTAACAAGCATTATTTTATTGTGATGCTCACTCTACCAATCTCAGTAACAAGTATTATTTTACTGTAATAAATGTTCACTCTACCAATCTCAGCAACACGTATTATTTTATTGTAATAAATGTTTAATTTGTTTATAAGATTTAATTAAATGTTTCTTTATTTTAAATAAGACCTCACTCTCAGTACCATCCTCCTCTCGAAATCGCACGAGCTCCGATCCTAAGTTAAAGGAATTAAATTCCCTGACTTAAAAGAAGACCGACGATCGCACCGCTCACGGAAGGCGTCCCAGCGTCCCTACGGACGTTGACCCTTCCTGAGCCATTGAAAGTGCGTTCGGCTCGCGCCACGCGCCTCAGGGCGTGTACCTGCGAGCAAATTTCTTAAGCGTCTAGTTGCGTCCTTCCTTACCCCGACCCTTCTGGTTAGGCTTTCCTTTGCTTCCCAGATTTCCTTATAATCCCGGGGTTGGACGTAACATAAGCCTGGCGACTAATTCCCCCGAGCAATCGAACTGGAAATTTATTTGCATGTTCCTGAGTGATCAATTATCAATATCCGATAAAAATTAAGACTTATACTATGACTTGAAAATCCGATTTTTTTTCTCTCACCTGCGTACTTCTAAACCCCCCAGGTACGGCCAGCCAGGTGTTCGGATTATCGAAGGAGATCGTCCACGCAGGTTAAAACGGAAAATCGTATTTTACAAAATCACTTGGCCAAAAGTGTCGTCAGCTCTCCGACTATAAATCGTAGCCAAAAGTTTCGCGCGCGTTCGGCTGTCTTTCCGCACAGCGCAACCTTCTCTCCACTCCACAATTTTTAGCGTACTAGCTGTACAGTGTTCCCACTTCTCCATGGCGACACGCTTCTAAATACCGTCAAAATACCGTCAAAATACCGTCAATGAAGAACTTCGGATTACAATTACACATAAAGTGTACCGCTACGTATCCCCATTTTGTAATATGTCATTCCTAATATCATCATGCATCATTTATATATTAGTTTTTTAGCAAAATACATAACCAATTTCTGCCGCAATAAACAAATTAAAATATCCCTTTAAAACACACTTTGCCTATACCTTACATGTTAAAATTCGTAACTTTGACATTGAATATCTCGACTTTGGTACCGGCACTGTTCTTACAATTGAGGAGATGTATAGATAACACTATTACGAACATATAGTCCAAAGTTCAAGCAAATACATAGAAAATCGATTAACCGGTGAACGTCCTTAATGATACTCTATATAAAATTACATGTAGGGGAGACCGGGGCGAAGTTGTCACTACTTTTTCCGTGCCGATTTTTAACGACAAAACAAATAATTTTAGTAAAATGTGGTATACCGTTGTAAAGAGTGAACCCTTGGCTACAAAATGGATAAGGACATTTTTGGTCTACGTCACTTTGTTCAACTGGTATAGAGTGAAAACGACAAAGGTGCAAAAATTGAAATGTCAAAATTGCTGGAGCGGAGTCATCACTCTATCCTCGGACTAAATTTTAAATAAAAATTCATAATTTCGATCATGAAACATGATAGAATACATTTATTAATCATTTTTTAATAGAAAAAAGGAAATATTAATTAAAAACACGATGGCGGAAAATAATTACAAGAAAACCGCACACACTTATGTGCTCTACGCTCGCACAAAACGCACTGTTTCTCGTCAGCTCTATTCTGTCATCTCTGAGCACACGCAGCACATATTATCCAAGTCCTCGCCGGAATCCGACCACTGCTGCTTCTTTGACTTTGATTTTCGCTCAAAGCCTCCATGATATGTCTCGGTGACGACTTTGCCCCGGACACAGATTTTAAGTTTGATCGCTCATGAAATATTAGAAATCAACGAAAATAAAAAAATTTCACTGGATTTGTGTTCAGCATGCATTGCTCTTCAGAATCACTTATCTCGAGATTCGGAGATAAAATAATATTTAAAATATTTAAAATTTTTGACCCGCAAAAAGTTTTACTTTTGACCTCCGAAAACACGTTTGCCTTAATGAAAATCACAACATGGGATATAATCTCACTAAACTCCGTTGGTCACATGGACACCATAAGTAGTGTTTACAATATTAATGGCGAGTTCACACAACATACAGATTTCGAGATAATTATAGTGACGACTCCGTCCCGGTCTCCTCTATAGCTTATACACTTTTTAAGCAGAAATCGGTAACCTCTTCACCGATCCTCGCCAAATTCAATAACAACCTTTCTTAAATGATACTGTATCCATCAAATAACTTATACATTTTGTAGGCAGAAATCGGTAACCCCTTCACCGATCCTCGCCAAATTCAAAACACAACCTTCCTTTAATGATACTCTATATAAGATGACAAATATAACATGTACAACTTATACACTTTTTAGGCAAAAATCGACAACCCTTTCACCGATTTTTGCCAAATTCAATACCAACCTATCTTTAATGATACTCTATCCATAAAAAAAATTTAAACATTACTTTCTCACAATTTTCAAGTATGCAAATTATAAATTTGCACGTTGCTTAATCAACATTTTATTTCGCTCATAGAGCTTCCTCTTATGAGAAAGCCTTTTTTTATGTATAATTATTAGTAGATATTTGCGGCAGTGTGGTCTAGTGGTAGAGCGCCAGACTCGTAATCTGGAGAACCAGGTTCGAGTCCACTAGAGCACATGTAAACATGGAATGTTTTTCCGAAAGCTGCGCCCTCCGTGCAAGATAGGCTCTTGTGCGGAGCAAACTGGGCTCCGTTTTTCGGAAAGCGGAAAGCGTTAAGCCGTTGGTCCAAAGAGTTAAGTGAGAGGAGAAGGGTAGTATTGGATGAGAATTGAATAAAAGGGTTGGGAACGTCCCTACAAAACGCCTTGCAACCCTGAGGGGAGTCAATAAACGTATTTAAACAATTTTTTTATTAGTAGATATTTATTAATTTGGCTTCCTCATAGAGGTGCGCGCGCGCGCACACGCACACGCACACGCACACGCACACGCACACGCACACGCACACGCACACGCACACGCACACGCACACGCACACGCACACGCACACGCACACGCACACACACACACACACACACACACACACACACACACACACACGGACATTTTGTAAAAATGTGATTTTTCGACGTTTTAGAACATTCTAAACACATTGGCAAAAAAAACTGAAAAATGAATTTTTTTCATAAAAAGAAAGCTTCCTCTATAAGGAACCAATATAACTTTTATTAATTGTATTGAATTAATTAAACTGCGCGCTTTATAGGTTTGTTTCATAAGGCAATTTCACAAAGCGGTGTTATCACAAATCCTTGGGCCTTTGATGACTGGACAAATAATGAAACAATCTTGGGTTTTAAACTCGTCGAAAAACTTGGAAAGGCGACTTCAGATCCGAAAGTCGCCTACGAATTTCTCAAAACAATCGATGCAAAGAAGCTCATAAAGACTGAACAAAAATCACTCTTATCAGAAATAGTAAGTATCTTATAGCGTTTTCCATTGGGAAAAACTCACTGGCACTGGCAACACTGAGTGCTTGAAGCGTATTTCATTGGTAGAATTAGTGAGCATGTTTCTGAAAAACTCGAAAACTGACCCTTATGAAAAAGTAGTACTGGTTTTAATACTGGAAAAAGTATTGGTGAAAGTACTGGAGACATAAGTACTCAAAGTACTACTAAATTCGACCATACTGACTTCGTCAGTACTCCTTCCCAGTACTCATCCAATACTCATTCAGTACTCCCTTCAGTACTTCCTCTAGTGTACTCCCTCCAGTACTCCCTCCAGTACTTTCTCCAGTATGCCCCCCCAGTACTCCCCCCAGTACTCCCTCCAGTACTCTTTTAGTACTTATCGAATAATCATGGGATACTAACGTGTGGTACAGGCGCAGTAGGGGAGAGTGGGCACCCTTGAACCATGTTTTTTCAAATCACATTAAAAATGATTTTTAATAACTTCATTGTAATATAAATGAGACTATTCGATGTTTAATATAATAAACTTTGTTTGTAAATGATTTAAGAAGTAAATTTTCAGAAATATTTTGCAAAAATAATGATATTTCGAAATGCTGCGTTTGTCACAGTGGACCCCACGCGTGGGGTCGATTGAGCCATAGCGTAGGGTACACTGTGACATGTAATGTGAAAGGTAGGGTACCCTGTGACACGTACAAGAGATCTGTTTAAATCCTGCTTATTACAAATCTTTGGTCAATTGAAAAACCACGACTGTGCTAGAGAACCAATTTATCAATAATCGTGTCATATTTGTTTCATCAGATGACCTAAGAAATTGAAAACTGAAAACAAAGTCCTATAACCTCACTTTTTGTCGTAACCTAGCAGAGATCAACGAATATTGCCTCACACCCTGGCGGAAATATTTCTACAAAATTTAAAAAAAAATAAAAGTGTGCTACAAAAAACTATAAAATATAATTGCCAGAATCTATTAAAATCTACATAAATTTAAGAAGTGTTACAGAATTCTACATAAAAATGCTAGAATTGGAACACTTTTGTAAATTTATGTATTTTTTTATTGGATCTTGATCTATAAATTTTTCGGTGAAACTACGTCAAACTACAACTAATACTGATATTCTACACATTTCTATGTCTATTTGAGTACAGTAGACTACAAGGAAATACTACCCTGGTGGAAATAATTTTACAAATTTTTTATGAATAACTACAACTTTTTGGATATACTACAAACAAAATAAAAAATAAAATTTACTTCTCTCGTTGAACATTATTTTATTGCTGAAAATCTTGATTACGTGCAAGCTTAATTAAATAAATTTATATTGTACTTAGAAAATTTGTTTACCACCGCTGGATTTGAACCTGAAACCCCTGGCTCTTGAGTCAGTCACCTTCCGCACTGTGCTACAACATTGATTCATGAAGACGTTTCGTATTGTCTATATATGTTACACTTATTGTTAGCAGACGTACGGAAGGTGTTAGTTCTTAATAAAGTCGGTTTATTATATATATATTTCTTACAAAATTGATGTCGGTCATCGATTCGATATCGAATCGATGACTTATCGACATCGAATTTGACATAAAAAATCAGCCGATTTCAATCAAATTGTTTTGGCATCAAGTTGCTTCTTTCTAAGTTACTTGTGTTCAAAACTCTAAAAATTTTGTCTAAAATTAAGAGACTATCACCATATAGTATGCAGATAGCCATGTTCAATTTTAAAATGTCATGAACCAATCACATAGCCGTATTAGCGTCTTAAGATATAACTTAAGACGGTCTTGAAATAAGATCCGACTATGAATAACGACCATAGTCTCTTAATTTTAGACAAAATTTTTAGAGTTATATTGCTACAACTTGATCTATAAATTACGGGACAAAACTACGTCAAACTATTACTATTAAAAATTTGAGAATCAATAAAATCTTAAAAAATTAAAACATCTGCTTACTTGTAGAATACTACAATTATTTATAAATGACTATAGAAATCTACCACAATTTACATATCGTAAAACTATGCAACTTAGAATCCAATTCAGTTTTTAGTTTCTCATAAAATACTACAATTTTGTACGAATAGTAACAAATACCGATTTGTTTGTACAGCTCAAAAATCTATTACAATTATGGCTAATTAAAATTTGTAATTTTTAGTTAAATGTTACAAGTTTTTACACAAATCGTCCAAAATTCATCTATTATATTAATAACTTCTTAATTCGCAGAAGTCAAAATACTTATGTTTTTATTTTTGTGTAGTCTGTTGAAAGTCCAATAGAAAAATACATAAATGTACAATTTTTTACCTATATATATTTCTGATTCGTGAATGGTTGTAATTTTGCATACAATACTACAAGATCCTACAGAAAACGACAAAATCCTTAAGCCTTTTACAACTCGTGAATTCATGAAAATCTACATAAATTTGCTTTTTGTAGATGTTTATAAGATACTACAAGTTTACATGGAAATTAACAGACCTTCAACCAAACTTTCAACCTTTCCGTGGAAAATTGTAGTATCTTATAAAAATCTAAAAAAGCGAATACATGTAGATTTTCATGGATTCACGATTCGTAAAAGGCTAAGAATTTTGTTGTTTTTTATAGGACCTTGTAGTATTATATGCGAAATTACAATCATTCACGAGTCAGAAATTTAATAAGGTAAAAAATTGTACATTTGTGTATTTTTCTATTGGGTCTTACAGCAAACTATACGAAAATAAAAACATAAGTATTTTAACTTCTGCAAATTAAGGAGTTATTAATAATACATAAATTTTGGAAGATTTGTGTAAAAACTTGTAACATTTAACTAAAAAGTACAAATTTTAATTAGCCATAATTGTAATACATTTTTGAGCTGTACAAACAAATCGGTATTTGTTACTATTCGTACAAAATTGTAGTATTTTATGAGAAACTAAAAACTGAATTGGATTCTAAGTTGCACAGTTTTACGATACGTAAATTGTGGTAGATTTCTATAGTCATTTATAAATAATTGTAGTATTCTTCAAGTAAACAGATGTTTTAATTTTTTAAGATTTTGTTTCTTCTTAAATTTTTAAAATTTGTAGATCTCTGTACTATTTCTTATTAAATTATAGTTTTTCATGAAATACTACTTGCAATAATTTCTTGATTTGAGAACATTGTAATTTATGGTACTATTTCGTAGATATTTCTACAAAAAAATAATTATTTCTACAAAAAATTAAATATTTCAACAGAAATGTACAAATTTCTATTTTTAGTCAAATTTTGTAGTTATTCATAGAAATTTTTCCGCCAGGGCAACGACTCGATTACATGTGATCTGTAACTAAAGGGTGAAAAAAAGAGAAAATGAAAGTGTGGATATGATTATCGATGGAAATTATTTCATTTCATAGGAAAATTTAGGCACTAATACATTTACTATTCCGCGATCGAAACACACTACGGAAACTCGCGCTGTCACGTAGGTAGGTTAGATAGTTCTGTAAGCGTGGCACAGAGGACCCCATCAACCTGCGTCACATTGGACCCCACTGAACATCGATATTATTTATCGTAAATATTTCAGATACAGAACAATTAAACGTTTTTGTGCGCACGTTGGTATTGAACCTAGATCCCGACAAACGTCTTATGAATTTTTTTTTAACTGTAGAATCCCTAGAAATCCATACATATCAAAAAGTTATGACAAGTAAAAATTTACTTTGCAAGGCTCGATCCAATTACATATCTGCCTTTAACTAAAGTATATATGCTTATTTCGGCATAATTTTTTGATGGAAGTTATATGTTTTGAAAACGAAAGTTTTCATACCCACCGTCACTATTTTGCAGAACGTTAATACAGAAAACTCGCACTGTCACATTGGATCCCGTGGCTCAAGGGAGCCCACTCTCCCCTACTTACGCAGTACTATCCAAGTAGAAAAAAAGTCAAGATGATATCAAAATAACGTCATATTGATAGTTTAGTGTGTTAATTTAGTATTTTATTAATTTAGTATTTCCAAGATACGTTACGAAAAAGTAGTACTAGCAATCAATACTCAGTTCTGAGTGATCAGTACTCGTAGTATTGACAGTATTAGTATGTTAATACTCATGAATATTGCAGAATGGTCAGTACTGTGCCTATTAATTTCTTACAGTACTGGCAGTACTATCATGATAGTACTCCGTATATTAATCTGATAAAGTACTGACCACTTCAATACTTTGAAGTACTAATGAGTATTATTGCTTTTAGTACTGCCAGTACTGTAAGCACTGACAGACACAGTACTGACCATTCTGCAGTATTCATGAGTATTAACATACTAATACTCTCAATACTACGAGTACTGATCACTCAGTACTGAGTACTGATTGCTAGTACTACTTTTTCGTAAGGGGAGACACTGAGTGCCAGTGAGTTTTTTCCAATGGAAGACGCCTTTAATATTCTATTTGTTATAATATTCGAAATGTTCGAAAGAATACGTTAGTTATACGTTACAAAAGGAAAGAAGACATGTGCACACATGCCAAAAACAAAAAGAACGGTTTATTCGTGCTTACAGCTTAGAGCCAGCGCACGTACATTAGTCGTAGCGTCTTACGCCTTACGTGAGAATCTTGCGTTACACGACACGTAAGCTAATCTTACGGCAACGCACAAAGAAAAATGTAACGTAACTAAGGACCAGTGCACGAACATTGCCGTAGCGTCTTACGCCTTACGTGAGAATCTTGCGTTACGCGACACGCAAGCCAATCTTACGGCAACGCACGAAGAAAAGTGTAATGTAACGTACGTAACATATAAGACTAATTGTTACGAATATAAGTTTTATTTCTAATTTTTCTATATCATTTGATTTATTAGTTTTGTATCTCGCGCTTTTATATTCTATTTAGTTAAGTTGAGTTGAAGTGCACTTGCACATTTATGTACACTTTTCTAGTTAGTTAATTTGAGTTGAAGTGCACTTGCACATTATACACTTATGTACACTATTCCCTATTGGAGAGCGCGGTAAAGATTGTTGTGAGCGCACAACGTAGTTAAGACTAATTAATGCACTTGGCAACACCAAGTGCCTCCGATACGAAATCCGACCCTAGCGACGGACATAAAATCCACATCCGCCGAAAAGACTGACGATTGCATCGGGCGACCGATCATCCGATGCAACTCGACACGACCAGAAACGCTGACCGCGTAGGGTTAGCGCTAACGCGGGAGCCCCCGAGTTAGTGACAAACGCGGACAAATACCGCCGAATCCGACGATCGGCGGGCAGTCGTCAGTTAACAACGAAACGGTAACGTGCGTCTAGAATATAAAAGCGTTTCAACTTCGCGAGTATCGGAACTAGAATAAAGGGAACTGATGTAAAGTGTTGTAACGGCCTCACTTTGTTGGTCGAACGCGGACTAACTCGCCGGATCAGGAGTTCGATTGCAAGGCCCAGAGACAACAGTCGGATTACAATGCACACGAAATCGTTTATTCAAGTTAGTATGTACAGAGAGTGACGGCACGCGGCGTTACAATGTGGCGTGGCGGAACACGCTATGGTACAAGCCGCAGTGACGGAGCGCGGTCTTACTTTACGGAGCGGACGCGATACGTACAGCGAGATGCGGTGCATGTGCACTCGGCGCGGTCAGGCGGGGAACGGAAACGCGGTATCCGGAGAAACGCGGTATTACTTTACGGAGCGGGCGCGATATGTACAGTCGAATTATAAGCGGACGCGATATGTACAGCGAGATGCGGTGCATGTGCACTCGGCGCGGTCGGGCGGGGAACGGAAACGCGGTATCCGGAGAAACGCGGTATTACTTTACGGAGCGGGCGCGATATGTACAGTCGAATTATAAGCGGACGCGGTATGTACAGCGAGATGCGGTGCATGTGCACTCGGCGCGGTCGGACGGGAGGACGGAAACGCGGTATCCGTAGAAACGCGGTCTGACCTTACGGAGCGGACGCGATACGTACAGTCGGGTTATAATGCGAGTACGCGGGGAGCATCCCGGAGGAGCACGGAGTCCCGGGGCAGCGGCAGTGAGAGTCCTCGTTGCGAGGCCGAGCGTGCTCGACCCCGCGTAACCGTGCCGTCGGGAGTTCGGTGGGCAGGAGTTCGGGGGACACCTGAGAGCACTTAGTCTAGACGCGGAGCTCCGAACCTTGTTTAGGGTGTCGCCCTAGGATTTGCTGGGTAGGCTTCGTCGGGAACAGCGGAATGCTGGCGAGAAGACGAAGTGTTCGCTCTTGCCGGAGCGCCGGTTTATATACTGGCGCGGCGGGTCTGCTGGGAGGGAGGCCGACCGCCAGGCGAGCCGCGTGGGGGTTCACGCTTACGCGCGCTCGCCTTCGGGGCGAGTCGGCTCCCTCCGGCGCTCGTCGGCGCCGTGCGGGCCGGCACCGGTGCTGCGTTTAGCCCGCGCACACGGTGCTTGTGGAGTGCTTTAAAATAATGTGGGCGCACCGCGCCCTATCCTCGCCCGACGGAAGATCGGTCGGGCGGCATCCGGCGGGTGGCGGCCGGGAACGATGCTTTTCAGGGGTGCATCGTTACACCACCCCCCCCCTCTTAAGGGTGCCTGAACCCAGAGGCACATTGCTCGGTTGGTCGGAGGTATCGGTCGTTCTGTTGGGTGGTCCCTTAGGCTGGTTTTCTCCGGGACTTGTCTTTGATCCACCTTACGGATCCGTCACCGTTGAAACGGACATGCCAGCGGCGGTCTCCAAGCGTGGGCTTGTATTGCCGGGAGACGTGGCATGCGAAATGGGGTGTCTCCACTACTACCCCTGGCTCGACCTCGACCGGGATTGGTGGGGGCGGCAGTGGTCCCATGATCCGCGCGGGGTTGAGGGCCGGTCGCGGGCGTCGCGGGGCCTCGGTTAGCGGTCGGGGTCGTCGTGGCGGCGGTGGTGGCGTGGCCAGCAGCCATGCTTGCTTCGCCCGGTTGGCCGCGTCGGACCGTTGGATAACCGTGCCGACCCGCGGTATGTTCCTCGGCGGCGTTGGTCCCGTCGGCGGCGGTGGCGGGGCCGTGTCGGCCTCGCCCCGGTAGAGGGTGGCCCACCCTTGGCGGATCCCGGAGTTGGCCGGGTCGTATTCCTCGTCGTCTTCGCCGAGGATCTTCGCGATCTCGGCGAGGATGTCGCGATCCTTTGCCGATGCGTCTTCTGCCATCGTTGCGATCGTTCTGAGGATCGGCTCTCGTTCGCTTCGGTACGCCGGGGTCATAGCGCGTGTTTGTGTTTCTCGGTTCCTGGCAACGTTCTTTCCGCCGGAGATCGCGTAACAATGTTTTGTTCGTCGTCGTTTATGTTTCGTCGCGGGCGTCGTGGCGGTTCGAACGGCGGCGGTGATTGGTGCGAGCGCGTTTCCCCCCCTCCCCCCAGGGTCTGGACCAGGTACGTCGGGCGGTGGGTCGGCAGGGGCGCGCTTAAGGTCCTGCACGTGCACGTGTCGGTACCATTTCCCTGCGCGGCTGCGGAGGTCGACAATAACGGGCGATATAAGGCGGCGGACCTCGAGCGGGCCAATAAATTTTGGCGCGAGCTTCGCGTTAAACGCCGCTTCTTTGTTGGAGAGCGGGCGGTCCCGTTTCCATACCCATTCCCCGATACGCGGTCTCCAGTCTCGGCGGCGGAGATTGTAATGTTTCTCCTGGTGCTAGAACGCGCGAGCCAACTGGATCTTGACTAGTTCGTAGGCTTCGGCTAATCGGCGGTGTATGTGGGCCGGCGGTGTCGGGTCGTCGCGCGGCGCATCCTCCCCGGGGCGGCGCAGTTCGCGGCCGTGATTCAAAAACGCGGGCGTGTAACCCGTCGCGTCGTGGGTTGCGGTATTATAGGCGAACTGGAGTTCCGGCAGATGTTCGTCCCAGGCTTTGTGGCGTTTCGCGTATTGCGCGATCATGGTTTTGACTACGCGGTTGGTGCGTTCCACGGGGTTGCAGTGGGGCGCGTATGCCGGCGTAAAGCGATGGCGGATTCCGCAGTCGGCGAGGAGTTTAGCAAGCTGCCGGGCTTTCAATTGCGTGCCATTGTCCGACAGGATCTCGTCCGGGCATCCGTGTCGGAGGATGATGGCGTCGGTTACGTGTTTTACGATGGCCGGCGCGGTGGCCCGTCGTAACGGCCGGAGCTCGACCCACTTCGTGAAGCGGTCCTGGATGTTGAGGAGCCAGATATGGCCGGCGGCGGATCGTGGGAGCGGGCCGACGAGGTCGAGGGTGACCTGTTGCCACGGGTGGCCGAGTGCGGTCGGGTGTAGCTGGCCGGCGGGCTTCTCTTGCGCGACCTTATGGGCGAGGCACGTCGGGCACTCGCGGACGTAACGGGCGATGTCGCGGAACATCCCGGGCCAATAGTATCGGTGTGCGATCCTCGCGATTGTTTTTGCTATGCCGAGGTGGCCGGCGGTCGGGGCGTCGTGGTACTGTTCGAGGAGCGGTCCTCGTTGGTCCTTCGGTACGCATTCTTTCCACTGTTTGGCGGCCGGGGTGTCTTTAAAATCGAGGCTGTGGAGCACGTGCTTCCACAGCCGGCCTTGGTCGATCCTGAGATCGGGCACCTCGCGGGGCGTAGTTTCGGCCGCGTGCCACATGCGCGCATACCATGGGCACTTCGTTTTCGTGACGCCGAGGACTTCGGGTTGTCGGGATAACGCGTCGGCTACCTTGTTGAGCGCCCCTTTTCGGTATTTGATCTCGAAGTCGTATTGTTGTAATTCAAACGACCATCGTCCCAACCGGCCGGACGGCGACTCTAGCTTCTGTAGCCATTTCAGTGACTGGTGATCGGTGATCACCGTGAATCGGTACCCCTCGAGGTAGCCGCGCATCCGTCGGATTCCCCAGACTACTGCCAGGCACTCCAGCTCGGTCGCGCTATAGTTCCGCTCGGCGTTATTTAGCGTGCGGCTGGCGTAAGCGATGACGCGCTCGCCCTCGGGGAAGTATTGCGTCAGCACGGCCCCCAGGCCGGTGTTGCTGGCGTCGGTCTGCAGGTGGAACTGCCGCGAGAAATCCGGGCATGCGAGGACGGGCGCGGTCGTCAGAACAGTTTTTAGGGCCGCGAACGCGTGTTGCTCGGCTTCCCCCCAATTCCACCGGGCTTGCTTCCGGGTCAGGGCGGTGAGCGGTGCGGCGAGGGTCGCGAAGCCCCTGATAAAGCGGCGGTACCACGACGCGATCCCTAGAAATTGCCGGACTTGGCGAACGTTTTGTGGTGCGGGCCAGTTCGAAATGGCATTGACTTTGTCCGGGTCGGTTCGTATACCGTCGCGGTCGACGATATGGCCGAGATATTTGATTTGGTCGGTGCAGAATCGGCACTTTTCGGGGTTGATCCGGAGGTTCGCTTCGCGAAGTCGGCGGAACACTTCGCGCATGATTCTGAGGTGTTCCTCGAACGTCTCTGTGATGATGACTATATCATCCAAGTATACGAATACGGACGGTTCCAGCTCGGGGCCGAGGACGGTGTCGAGCAGGCGTTGGAAGGTGGCCGGTGCCGAATGCAACCCGAAGGGCATGACTTTAAACTGCATCAGCCCTTTGCCGGGGACGGTAAACGCGGTCACGGGTCGGCTGGCCGGCGCGAGTGGCACCTGCCAATACCCGCTTTTCAGGTCGAGGGTGGTCAAATATCGGGCCCCCCGTAACTTGTCCAGCGTCGCGGTAATCTGGGGCAGCGGGTAGGCGTCCTTCTCGGTCACGCCGTTGACGAGGCGGAAGTCTATACAAAATCGCGGTTTGCCGTCTTTTTTCCGCACGATGACGACCGGCGAGCTCCAGGCGCTATGCGACGGTTCTATGACCCCTTCCTGGAGCATTTTCTCGACTTCGGCGTCGATAATCGCCTGCATGGCCGGGTTTCGCGGTCGGTAGCGTTGTTTGATCGGCCGGTCGGTTTTAACGCGGATGACGTGTTCGGCGCGGTCGGTGGGGCCCTGCACGTTTTCGAACTTTGCGAGCTCGTCGGCCAGAAAGCGGCGGAGACGTTCCTCTTCCGGTAGCGTGGCCCCCTCGGGCGGGGGCTCCACGGTGGCGGTCCGAGTTCCGGCGTCAGGCGGAAGCGGGGGCGGTATGGCGAAATCTAACTTCGCCCACAGGTCTACGCCGATCAGTATGTCGTAGTCGAGCATCGGCATAATTTGAAAACGGTGCCAAAACATGCGGCCCTGCACGGTGACCGGAATCGTGATTAGGTCCGGGATGGCGGTGCTCGACCCATCGGCGAGGTGTACTTGTCCGCTGACCGGCTGGATCGGAAAGTCGCGGGCGAGCCGGTCGGCGGTGTGCGCGTTCACGAACGAGGCCTCGGATCCGGTATCCAGTAAGGCGTCGAACGGCTGCTTTGATACTATTACGGTTAGGTGCGGGCGCGGTTTGTACGTTAGTCGGAGGACCGGGGGGCGGCCGCCTCTTCCCCGGTCCGTGCGGCATTTCCCGGCGGCGGGTGGCAATCTTTCGTAAAGACGCCATCCCGGCCGCATTGGGAGCAAAAACGGCGCGGTGGTCGCTGGCAATCAAAACGCGTATGGCCTCGCTGCTTGCACCGCCAGCAGCATTCGCGGCGGTCGTAGGCCGCGGCGGCGACCGTGGGTTTCGGCGCGGCGGGCTGACGGGCGCGCGTCTGTTCTTCTATTTGTTCGAACTCCTCCGCCAGGCGCAGGATATCGCGGGTACGCGTCACGGTGTCGCGGCGGACGTACAGCTGGTACCGTGGGTGCATATTGTTATACAACGCCTCGACTTGGTCGTCCTCCGCGAATCCGGTGGCCCGTCGCATCATGGTGAGCATGTCGGTCGCGAATTTCCGGTAGGGCTCGTCCGGTCCTTGCAGGCGGGTCTGTATCTCGCGTACTAGTTGGGCGCGGTACCGGCGCGGGAGGTAATAGTCGCGGAAATCGGCGCAGAAGTCCTCCCACCCCTGCCAGTTGGGTCGGTTGTTCCGGCACCAGAGGAGAGCGTCGCCTTTAAGCAGTTCCGGCAATCCCGTCAGTAATTGCGCCCCGGAGTATTGATACGCGTTTTTCAGCTCCTCGAGCCGCTCGAGGAAGGCTACAGGGTCTCTCCCGTCAAAGTGGCACCCCCATTTCCGGATCTGGTCCATGACCTGGGCGGGCGTCTCGCTGGGGCGGCTACTCGCGGTTGCAGAGAAATTTGCAAACGGCGTCGTCGTTACGAAATTACGCTAATCTCACAGCAGCCATTTTAGGCGCCACGTCCGAGGAGAAGTTGAAAGGACCGCCTCAGCGCTCGACATATAATACCGACCGAAACAAAAACGGTCAGGAGCAAACCCGACAAGCTCGAAGCGTTGGAGTTGAATGCGATAAATGCGGAAAGCTAGGCCATAGCGGACAAGAATGCCGCATTAGCCGATACGCCAATAGATGTTCTCTCCCGAGAGCAGAAAAACCCAGCGGAATAAATACCGTTGAGAAGTATTGCTTCCACTGCAATAAAGAGGGGCACAAACAGGAAGATTGTTGGCAGCTGAACGGCCGACCCGAAAAGGAAAGAACACGCCAATCTAAAACTGATGGAAATAAAAAACCACAGGTATTGGGTGTACAACTTAGTTCGGTTCGTTTTCAAAAGATGGCTCTAGGTGCTATAAATGGTTGACGGCGACAGCTGATTTTTGCTGTATCGTGAAGTGTCAACATCTGTCAACCAAATATTGTTTACAAGCCTTTGAGTTTTGCACAACAAGTTTAATTTTTACTGCGTTGAAAATGTCGAGTTTCGTTCCAAATAAGCACCATTTGCGGGAAGTTTTGATTTTCTGTTTCAATTGGAAGAAAAGTGCAGCTGAAGCGCATCGAATGCTTGTGGAAGTGTATGGTGAATCTGCACCATCGGATAAATCTTGCAGAGAATGGTTTCGACGATTTAAAAGTGGTGATTTTAGTGTTGAAGACAAAGAGCGTTCGGGTCAACCGAAAAAGTTTGAAGATGAAGAATTGAAAACATTACTCGATCAAGATTCGTGTCAAACGCAAGAAGAGCTCGCAAAAACATAGGAAGTTACTCAACAAGCTATTTCGAAACGACTCAAAGCCGCGGGATACATCCAAAAGCAAGGAAATTGGGCCCATATGAATTGAAACCGAGAGATATCGAACGACGATTTTGCATGTCCGAAATGTTGCTTGAACGGTACAAAAAGAAGTCTTTTCTGCATCGAATCATTACCGGGGGCGAAAAATGGATTCACTACGACAACCCGAAACGCAAAAAATCGTATGTAAAGCCCAGCCAACCGGGAACATCAACGCCGAAGCCGAATATCCATAGTGCCAAGGTAATGCTCTGTATTTGGTGGGATCAGAAGGGTGTGATCCACTATGAGCTGCTAAAACCTGGTCAAACCATCACGGGAGACTTCTACAGGCAACAATTGATCCGTTTAAAGCGAGCTATAGCCGAAAAACGTCCAGAATATGTGACCAGACACGAATCCATAATCTTTCACCATGACAACGCTCGGCCTCATGTTGCTGTTCCGGTTAAAAACTATTTGGAAAATATCGGATGGGAAGTTCTGGCTCACCCGCCTTATAGTCCAGACCTTGCCCCTTCCGACTACCATTTGTTTTGATCGATGCAGAACGCTTTGACTGGAATACGCTTCACTTCAGAACAGGGTATCAAAAATTGGCTCGATTCATTCTTGGCTTCAAAAGATGAACGCTTCTTCCGCGACGGAATCCATAAATTGCCAGAAAAATGGGAAAAAGTAGTGGCTAGCGATGGACAGTACTTTGAATAAGGTATTAATTAGGGCTTTGATTTTATTCCGTTTTTCGAATAAACGTTTAAACGTGAAACGTTTATCCGTTTACATTTTCTTCCAGAAAAACGTTTACGTTTAAACGTTTAGTAAACGTTTAGTAAACGTTTAGTAAACGTTTAGTAAACATTTAATAAACGCTTAGTAAACGCTTAGTAAACGTTTAGTAATCATCACTGAGAAAATTATACATTGTTATTTCGTGCGTGCGTGCATGCGCTCGCTCTCACTCGCGGATGTCGTCGATGATGCGAGCACGCGTGACAAAAACTTGTCGAACTGTGTCGTTCCCTCGTGCTTTTGTCTGCCCCTATTTACTCCCCCCCTTCCCCGCGTCAAAATTAGGACTCGCTATTATTTAAACAAAAACTCATTTACTCGTATATTTAGTAAGTACATTTATTTATGAGTAGAAGAGAGTGTTTTACAAAATTAACTATTATTTATATGCTTTATTTCATTTTAAGTCAAAATTGCATCCAAATCTGAACAAAAGAATACTTTTTTATACCGTTTTTGTTTAACAGTGCGTCATATTAACAACAATATGTAATAACAATAATCTAAAAACAATCACTAATTGTGATTCATTCTTGCTTTTATACCAGCATCCGAATGCGTATTCGTTTTGTTCCAAGTCCAAGAAGTGCAAGCAGCGCGAACAAATCTAATTACTTCTGATTTATTGAATAATAATGACTAAAGTAACGATAAAAGTAACGAATTCGTTTCCGTTACTGTAAAAATGTGACGACGTCACCGGAAAGAAAGTAACGGTAACGATATTACAAATAATACATTACTTCCCAACTCTGACTATATTTGTAATAAATATTTTATTAATAAAGTACATTCAAAAATAAAACACTTAAGAAAGGGATAATAAACGTTTATAGAAAAACGTGAAAATATTCGGAAAAACGTTTTTAGTAAACGGATATGCTATAAATATACGTGTAAACGTTTAAACGTTTAAACGTTTATCAGGCCCTAGACTTAAAACACGTGTATTCGGAAAAACGTTTCCAATAAACGGATATGCTAATTATACGTATAAACGTGTTTCCGTTTAAACGTATAATAGCGAGCCCTAGTATTAATTCATTTTATCGTTCAAATAAATGCGTTTTTCAAGCAAAAAAACGGACCGAATTAAGTTGTACACCCAATAACCACAGCGAAAGCGTTTAAGCATACGTCAGACAAGGGCGATGAAATATCGAATAGCAGCAGCAGCGGCAGCAGTAGTAGCAGTGAAGAGGAAAAGAGACCGAGAAAGCATAAGGCGCGAGCCGTGAGCGAGTATCAAGTTACTCAAGTGACAAGCAAGACTAGTAAAAATTATAATCTAGATCTCGTGACACTCCCGATGCAGGAAACCAAAACGGGAAAAATGAATTTTTTGCTCGATTCCGGAACAGCACTAACCTTTATCAAAATAGGAAATTTGAAAGGCAATACACAAATGCGTGAAAAGAAACTAGCACTGACAGGGATAACAGGACACCAACTGTATACCCTTGGAAAAATAAAAGCCACAATAAAATTGGGAAAACAAGTCATACGCCACACAATATACGTGGTAAACGACGACTTCCCGATGGATTATGAAGGAATACTAGGAATCGATTTCATCAAAAAGCACAGAGCTGACTGTCTCCATAGGAAAAACGTATTGAGAATCGGCGGAGAACCGAAAAAACGGAGAATCGAAACATGAGATCACGACGCGAGCTAATAGCGCACCGGCGAACGTCCGCCTACCCGAGAAGCATAAAGAAAAAGTAAATAAAAAATCTGACGTTTCAAGAGAAATAAAATTACGCATCGTTATAAATTTTCTCATCTTCTATCAGCACCTCACAACAGGAGCGTCGGCGTCGCCCGTACCACCGTACCAAATGTCGGAAACAGACAGTATTGCTCAACATATAAACAAGATTGATGCAATGGCGGTGGCATTGAGAGACGTCGGAGAGGTTGTGAACGACAGTGACAAAATTGCAAAGGCGCTCGGTAGTTTGCCAATTAAATATCACGGCTTTGTCACTGCATGGGATTCATACGATGAAACGAAGCAAACGTTTGACAACTTAACCTCGAGACTGCTGAAAGAAGAGCAACGGTTAACTCAGTTCGAAGAAACGGCAGGAGCATTTGCAGCGCTCAACATAAATAAAGGTAACAAACGGAATTCAGTAAAAGCAGGACAGAAAGGTAGCGGTTCTCAGGAAAAATCGAATAGTAATAAAGTCGATAAGAAAAATATTGAGTGTTTTCATTGCAAAAAGAACGGCCACTACAGATCGGAGTGTCGCAAGAGACTGGCTAATTTGAAACGTGCAAATGAAGAGAAGGATACGAAACATCAAGCTTTGAGTGTTGAACTAAAAAACATTTCTACGTATGGAAATGAGAATGACTGGCTCGCAGACAGTGCTGCATCAAAACACATGTCGTATCATAGATAATGGTTTGCCACATTTACTAAAATCGAAAACAGTAATATTTCTGTTCAAATAGGGGATGATTCATATGTTCAAGTAGAAGGAATAGGCACAATCAAAGTTCTGGCGAAGGTTAACGGACAGTGGGAGCCACGTACACTCGAAGATACTTATTACGTCCCAGGACTCCGAAAGAATTTGTTTTCAATAGGAGCGGCGACGAACAAAAACTTGAAGGTGACTTTCGACAACAAGAAGATGGAGGTGTACAGTGATAGGCTGCTAGTCACAGGCATCAAGCAAAGTAACCAATGCTACAAGATATTCTTCAAAACAGCTATCAATGATCAAGCGAATGTCTCGATGCTAAACACGATTATGCTGTGGCACGAAAGGATGGGCCACGTCAATTTTCGAACGCTTAAGGAAATGGCAGATAGTGGACGACTTCCAGGACTACAAATCAAGAATCTCGATGGGCTATTCTGTGAGACGTGTCAATACGGTAAATTGCACCGTCTACCATTCCAGAAAAATCTAAATTCGCGAGCTCAGGAACCTGGCGAGTTCGTTCATGCGGATTTGTGTGGTAAGATGACACATCCTTCCGTTGGCGGTGCCAATTATTTTCTATTATTTAAAGACGACTGTACCTCCTACCGAACGGCTTATTTTATTAAACACAAGAGTGACACTTTTTCAAAGTTTGTCGAATATCATAAATTCGTTGAAAATCAAACCGGTAACAAACTTAGAAAAGTTAGAAGCGATAAAGGTAAAGAATTCGATAACGAGCAGTTCAGACAGTACTTTAAAGAAAAAGGAATCATTCATGAATACAGGTGCTCCGTATACTTCTGAGCAGAATGGACGAATTGAACGAGAGAACAGAGGTCAATCGTAGAGGGTGCCCGGACCATGTTGCTTGCAGCCAACCTTCAACCTGGATTATGGGCAGAAGCTGTCAACTCTAGCATATATACTTTGAATCGAAGGCCACGTGAGTTGGATAAGAAGTTACCATACGAATTGTGGTCAGGTAAAACAGTTACACTCAATCATCTACGTAAATTTGGCGCTGAAGTATATATTCATGTTCCAAAACAGTTCAGGTCCAAATTTGAAAGCAAATCAAAGAAGATGATTCTGGTAGGCTACGATAGAGATAGCTCAAATTACAGAGTGTTTGACCTAAAAACATCAAAGATCACCGTAACTCGAGATGTTGTATTCAACGAAAGCAACAGCAAAAGTCAAGACAAGGAATCCAGTTGTACAACCTTTTCTTATGAAACACGTGACATTCAAGAAGCTGTGGATCGAACGGAAGAAGAAGACGGACAAGCAGTTATGGAGGCAGAAAGAGACAACGTTGGTGGAATCGAAGACAACGTGAATGATCAAGAACATCAAAGATGAGTGCTTCGAGATCGAAGTACACTGCGTCACCCTACTCGCTTCAGTGAAGAGCATTATCTGGCATGTGCAGCAACGGTTACAGAAGAGCCACAATTCTACAAACAAGCAATATCCTGTAAAGATGCTGATAAATGGCAACTAGCAATGGAAGAGGAGATGGCATCGTTGAAGAGAAATAAAACATGGAACTTAGAGCCACTACCACCGAATCGCCGAGCAATCGACTGCAAGTGGGTTTATAAGATCAAGTGCAAACCCGATGGATCAATCGACCGATATAAAGCACGACTTTGTGCGAAAGGCTTTCTACAAAAAGAAGGTATAGACTATAAGGAGACCTTCGCACCTGTAGTAAGGTATAATTCGGTCTGAGTACTGCTGGCACTAGCAACGATCTACGATTTGGACATTAAACAATTCGATGTTAAGACGGCCTTTTTATATGGCGAACTTTTAGAAGTGTTTATGAAACAACCTGAAGGCTTTATAAGCGATGACCCAAGTCTAGTTTGCAGATTAATAAAGAGTCTTTACGGATTAAAACAATCGCCTCGTTGCTGGAATGAGAAATTCATCGAATTTCTTGAAGAGTTCAATTTCGAACAGTTGGAAGCAGATAAATGTGTCTTTCGGGCGGAATATGAAGGTGTCGTGATCTTCCGGGGACTGTACGTAGATGACGGCCTCATTATATGCAAGAAGAGAGAGCTGATTGACAGGATTCTGGGAGAACTTGGATCACGATTCGAAATAAAAATAAACGATCCAGAATGCTTTGTTGGACTTGAAATCAAGAGAGACAGGACAGCAAAGAAGATGTTCATCAACCAACAGAGCTACATTACAAGAATGATGGAGAAGTTTAATATGCAGGATTGCAAGCCAAACGCAATACCTGCTGATCCAAATACCGAACTAACAAATGATTATAGTCCAGCGAGCATCACTGAAACGCAAGAACCGAATTCCATTTCGCCGAATTCCATTTCGTGAGGCAGTAGGGAGTTTAATGTTCGCGGCAATAGTATCATGTCCAGATATTATGTTTGCCACTAGTCAAGTGAGTCGATTCTTGCAGAATCCTGGTCAAAAACCCTGGGCAGCTGTTAAACGGATTCTACGATATCTTCAAGGAACAAAAGACGTAGGAATCATTTACAGTGGGGACACTGTTGATCTAAAAATGTTTGCGGATGCTGACTTTGCTGGCGATGTGGATTCAGATCAACGTCTGGGTACATTAGTACTCTGGCAAACGGACCAATTACATGGAGTTCGCAACGGCAAAAGTGCGTTGCACGTTCCACGACGGAAGCCGAATACGTGGCTGCTTCTAATCCGGCTCAAGAAGTCGTCTGGTTACAAGCATTGCTTCAGGAATTGACTGTACCGATGGAACAACCCACGAGGCTACTGATGGACAATCAAAGCGCTATCAGATTGGTCAAGAATGCGGAACATCATAAATTGACGAAACATATCGATGTCAAATTTAATTTTATTTGTGAGTGTGCCGATAACGGTATACTTGAAGCCATGTATGTATCTTCTCAAGATCAATTGGCTGACTTTTTAACCAAACCACTTCCACGAGATAAATTTAACAATAATTGCATTCGTTTATCCATTACTTCTTTTTCATAAAAATTAGCAAGTCAAAAGTGGAAGTGTTACGAATATAAGTTTTATTTCTAATTTTTCTGTATCATTTGATTTATTAGTTTTGTATCTCGCGCTTTTATATTCTAGTTAGTTAAGTTGAGTTGAAGTGCACTTGCACATTTATGTACACTTTTCTAGTTAGTTAATTTGAGTTGAAGTGCACTTGCACATTATACATTTATGTACACTATTCCTTATTGAAGGGCACGGTAACACGCACTTGTCCCACGAATCCCGGCAAGACAACATGTCGGTATATCGCCGTTTGCAATAAAGCAACGTTCGTGTGCGCAATATAAAAAGATAAGCTTTATTCCATTTCCCAGACCTCCAAAATAGTTAACCACGTAACACTAATTACGTTACGTTCTTCTTTGTACGTTGCCGTAAGATTAGCTTACGTGTCGCATAACGCAAGATTCTCGTACGCTATGGCAATGTACGTGCGCTGGCCCTTACATATAATAGTATAGTAATGTCCTTCCTTGAAAGTCGCAAATGCCTTATGTTTGTTTTCTTCTCTGCTCTTATAATTCCTTCTCGTGACTTATTCCGACATCTCGCAGCGAAATGGCTCGTTTTTCCACAGATAAATTTCTTTGCTTTACCTTTTTGTCCTTGCCATTCTTCTCACCCGTCTTAGTATATAACGCTACTGTTTCTGTTTCGCCGATAGATTGTGTATGATTTTCCTTTACGTCTTGTAATAGCTTGATCTTCATGGCGTCTGCAGTTATAGAAGGGCCCGAACTTTCGCGGCCCATTATCATGGGTCTATATTCCTCCGGAAGACCCGACAGAGGCTACTGTCACAGTATAAGTACATACAGTATATATATAATGATATAAAACCAAATGGCACACAATACGATTTTTAGATGTAAAAAAAAGAAAAAGGATTACCTTTGATATAAATAACGTATAATTTTCGACATGATCGACGTGAGATCCCTGCCCGGCCATAGAAGGAAACAGAAAGAGATCGGGATCGGAATTACATGCAGATGGCGTTGGCATAGAAGGATACCATATGGACATACAAACTTGTCCATTTTGGGATATTCCTAGAGTGTCCACAAATGTATATCCTATGGATATCTTTATAAGGTCCATGGACATCCTGACAAAAAATAGACATAAAACGGACATCCATAGAATATCCTATGCTGTCTGGGTATATTATTTTAAAATATTTATATATTTCATTGTTTTTATCCTTTTAATGTAAATTGCAATTCTGGATGTTCCCTTTTATTATCATGTCCATAGGACGTCCATCGGATATCCTATGGACATGTTTTACGGATATAAGCATGTCCACCAATTTCATAAACAGATATACCATGGACGTCCTCAATGTCCTTAAAGGACGTCTTATGGATGTCCATCAGATATCCGTGTGCTGTCTAGGTAGAGACACTGAACTTTTTTAGTGGTCTTCAATTTCCAGTTTGCATGATCGGTATATCCTACAGAGAATATGGCGGCCTGTATGTATGACAAAGAGGAAAATACTTCTCTCTCTTTCTCTCTTACAGCTCTCTATCCTACAGAGAAGATGGCGGCGGTCATGTGACCTGGAACCCACTACATCAAAGGTGCCGACGCTCAGTGTCCCTACTGTATGTACTTATACTGTGCTACTGTTGTATACAGCTGACATTTTGCACAGTTGGTAACGTTCACCCATAGAGAACAAAATATTTAATAGATATCCAGTGGATATCTACATAGCCATATGACGTCCATATCTATTATGGATATTTAATAGATATCTAATAAATGTAAAAATATCCATATCTCTCAAATAACCAACAGGGATATCTATTAGATATCCACACGTTATCCACATATCCATGCCCACAAAATATCTATCAAAGATATCCATTAGATATCCACGCGTTATCCACATATCCATGTCCACACAAAATATCTATCAAAAATATCCATTAGATATCCACGCGTTATCCACATATCCATGTTCACAAAATATCTACACAGTAAAAAAGTTCGTGTATTTTTGTTAAAAAAGGTCCTTGTTAAAATTTATGTGTTAAAAATGTAACATATTTATGTGTTAATTTAACTAATTTTGATTATGTTATTTGATTTATTTGTGTTAAATTCATATTTAAGTAAATCAAATGTTAAATATATATGTAGATAATCGTAAGATTAACATAAAAATAATATAGTTTTGTTTAAAAAATATTTTTTTTATTTATATTTAACATTGTACAGATCTTTTTGTTGTACATAAAATTTTTGTTTACATATCATCAAACTTTTTTTATTTTGTACTAAATTATAGACATAATATTTATATCATAATTTGACATGTTTACATTATGTTAAATTAACAATGAGTGGACCGTTTGGGACATGTAATTTATGTTATATTTAACATTTCCAACTGTGTATCAAAGATATCCATTAGGTATCCACGTGTTATCCACATATCCACGTCTACTAAGTATCTACCACATGTCTACCACAGATATTTACTAGTTCGTAACAACGCCGCTAAGCGGCGCATAATGATAAGACCAGCTCGTAAGTAAATTTCTGTTGGAAGCAAATATAACCAGGTCTCCGGCGAAGCAAAATCACGACATCCGCGGGTCTTCGGACCCGGCTCCTTTTTTAAATCTATAAAAATAATATTTTTAAGATGTTAATTCAACGTTTATGTCCTTTATGGGGTTCTATTTGTATATAATGGACATATATAAAAATAAAAAATATCGAATAAATATCCACGCAAATATCTCATCAATATCCACTAGTCGTGCAATAGTTATTTATATAAATATCCACTGGATATTTAATGGATGTCTAATGGATATCCATTAGATCTCGTATTGCGGACATTTGGATATCTATTGGATATCTAATGGATATCTCGTAGATATCATGGATATACATTGAAGATATTTAATAGATATCTATTAAATATTATGTTCTGTGTGGACAACCTTGCCATAACTCTAATGTAACTCTGATCCGGTGGAAACAGGCAAACTAACCTAACTTTAACTCGATTCTGACTCGACTCTGACCCGATTCTAACCCTCGGTGGAAACATACAATTAGTACGATCTTAGCACGTGCTTTAGATTAATCTTCTCTGTGTCTGCAGTGTATTCTGTTGTACCCAGCACATAGCCCCATAGATCTTTTGCTTCAAGACACGTGTGCATCACAAACTTCCACGAAGAGTAGTTTTCTCGACCCATAAGCTTTTCGACTTATCCAATTTCATGGCTTCCAGAATCTTCCATTATATTGTCTCTGACACGTGGCACTCACATTCGGTCACTTTCACTTTAATTTCCGCGACCCGCTTCTTCCTTTTCTAAACAGCTCTTGCACTGAATGTCACGTTAATTTAATGTTTCTGAGCTCATAACTTGTTATAATATTTGAAATGTTCGAAAGGATACGTTAGTACGTTACGAAATGAAAAAAGACATGTGCACGCGTAAGGGCCTGAGCAGAATAGCTGACTTATAATTTTAAGACAGTGTTTTATGCTTTAAATCTTTGTTTTTAGCAACGCACAATACTGTCTTGTGTCTCAAGTCTTACAATGTTGACACTTTGTACACTCGTTTAAGACTTGAGACACAAGACAGTATTGTGCGTTGCTAAAAACAAAGATTTAAAGCATAAAACACTGTCTTGAAATTATAAGTCAGCTATTCTGCTCAGACACTAAGCTGCCAGAAACAAAGAGAACAGTTTATTCGTGCTTATAGCTTACATAGGGAGCTTTCCAGCAAGCGACACAAGTCGACACAAGTATCGTTTTATCTTTGTTACTCATTACCAAAAAAGAAAGATAGAACGATGCTTGTGTCGACTTGTGTCACTTGCTGGAAAGCTCCCTATGTATGCAAGTTTAACGCCTATTGAGTTAATATGAAATAATTTTCCTAAATGTAATAATAAAAATAACACGATGTTATATATGCGGTTTGGCGTGAATATATATATATGATTATATGATATATATACGAGAGTGTGTAACACTAACTAAAAACAGGGTGCAAGTAGAAACTTGTACATTGCTTCCTCATATTTTTTAAGTAAGCAAGTAGAAACCTGCATTGCTTCCTCTATTTTAAGCCATAGTTATTTATATTTATTTATTTTGGCTTCCTCATAGAGGAAGCAATCAAAATTATGGACCTTTAACCGCATATAAAGCTGAATCTAATCAACCAAATCTTAAAAAATTATATATGAAATTGGGGTAGAAAAGACTGAAAAATATAATTAATCAATTCTTAAGTTATAGAAATTTTAGTAAGTTTGGCTGTTTTTTTAACAGAAATCGGTAACCCCTTTATTATTAACAAAATTTATTAATTCTATTATATTCTTCAGTCTTTTCTACCCCTATTTCATATATAATTCGTTAAGATTTGGTTAATTAGTTCTGGAGTTATAGAAATTTCGGTAAACTTAGTTATTTTTTTTTAACAGAAATCGGTAACCCCTTTATTATTAACAATTTTTATTAATTCTATTATATTCTTCAGTCTTTTCTACCCCTATTTCATATATAATTCGTTAAGATTTGGTTGATCAGTTTTGGAGTTATAGAAATTTCTGTAAATTTGGCACAGACATACACACATACCGACATTTTTTTTAATGCAATATTTCGACGTTTTAAAACATTCTGAACATATTGACATTAAAAACTCAAAAAACAATCTTTTCTTTGGTTTCTTCTACCCCTATTTTATATATAATTCTTTTAAATTTGGTTGATTAGAACCAACTTTATACGCAATCAAAGGTTCATATACGAATTTACGAAAACAAAGCTTCCTCTATGAGGAAGCAAAATAGATTTCATTTTTAACACTATTGCAATTATTACACAAGCGCAATAGGATATTGATAATATTGCTATAGATGTATAGATTATATATGTGTGCATTGAAAAAATGTTTTTATTAATAATATCTTCTTGCAGGAATACCATCAAATTGTTCTCACATTTAAACCAAGTTTAGATTCCAAGTCACCAAATCCATTTCTTCCGGAACATCCACGCACGTTAATACATCGTGGAGTTACAGTGCCCTTTCTTTTAGGTTTTACCAGTCAGGAAGGAATATTTTTTGTACGCAGCAAATTTTTTGGACGTATGTATATATTTGTTTTTGCCTTTATTAACCTTATTTAGACTGCCGGAAAAACCACTTTTGTGGCTCTGAACAAATCTCGACATTTTGCGCATGTGTTTATTATTTATATTTAAAAAAATATGTAAAATCTTTAAATGGCGCCAATTGCAAAGAGAATATATATATATTGCTTTGAAAAATAATTGTTGCGCAATTACTTTTAAAAAATAAAACTCAAGTGGTACGTATCTTTGTATTCCTATTCAAGGGTCTTCTCATTCCAACCCAAGCTTGAATTCTTTTTAACAAAATTATAATATTACAAAGAATCATTTTAATCACAAAGAAAGAGATAACAGTACAAAATAAAAATATTTAATTAAAATAAAAGTAAATTTTTCTTGTAAAAAAACTTGGCGCTGCTTTTTTACTCCCGCTGCATACTTCCCTAAATTATGTTTATTGCTTTTTTATTCAATCAAAAATTTTGTGCTTTATTAAATTTAATCAAAATTTTAGTATTTTATTAAATTTCAAGGTCTAGCAGCGCCAAGTTTTTTTACAAGAAATATTTATTTATTTTATTTTAATTAAATATTTTTATTTTGTACTGTTATCTCTTTAATTCTTTGTGATTAAAATGATTCTTTGTAATATTATAATTTTGTTAAAAAGAATTCAAGCTTGGGTTGGAATAAGAAGACCCTTGAATGGGAATACAAAGATACGTACCACTTAAGTTTTATTTTTTAAAAGTAGTTGCGCAACAAATATTTTTCAAAGCAATATATATAGGTATATATTCTCTTTGCAATTGGCGCAATTTAAAGATTTTACATCTTTTTTGAAATACATATCACTTGGGTTGAGTTAGGTAACGCAATTTTGTGAATTATTTTGTTAGGGAGAAATAAAGCTACTACCATTTAAGATTTTTGGATTTACAACATGCATTGCGCGTGTACTTGGCGCCTTTTTTTACCTTTTTTTGAAAAAGGTAATTTTGTACTGATATCATGCATTTTGTAGTGATAAGCAAGTATCGACAAAAAATTTCCATTTTTCATTTTTTTAATTATTCACAAATTAGCAATAACAACAAATTAAATTTTTATTGAATTTATATATATATACACACATATAATACATATAGAGTGTCCCATTTTAATCAATCACCCCCAAAAACTTTTTTATTTGTGATTCTAGAAAAAAATGCTTTAGACGAAAGTTGTTTGGTTTGAAGGAGGACATATGATTTCAATGTAAGTCGTGTCATACATGTCATCATTTTCAAGAAATTTTAAAGGAGACTAATTTCTTAAATGAAACTTGATTTTTTCTTGAGATAAAAGTTGTAGATCTCGTCGAGACGTTCTCAAAACACTATAATAAAGCTCTCTTTCGTTAAGGATTTCCTGAGATATTTTAAATTTTGTCATATTTTTAATATAAAATAGAAAATATCTCGTAAAGTATTAAATTCACTTTTTGATGACTTTACGTTGATACTTTTATATGTAAAATAATAAAAGAAACTGATTGTTGTAAAAAAAAACAGAAACAATTATTTTAAAAAATTTGATTGCATTTTGTAGACGCATTCAATTTTGCAAAATTGCAAATGTAAAAATTAATATTATTCGAATTCTTTCATTATTCTACGTATAAAAGTATGAAACTAAAAGTCATCGAAACATGAATACTTTACGAGATATTTTATATTTTATATTAAAAATATTATTTTAAAATACGATAAAATTTAAAATACCTCAGGAAATTCTAATAACAAAAGAGAGCTTTATTATGATGTTTTGAAGACGTCTCGAGATCTACAACTTTTATCTCAAGGAAAAAATCAAGTTCTATTTAAGAAATTAGTCGTCTTTAAAATTCTTGAAAACGATATCTACGACATAACTCACGTAAGAGAATCATGTTTCCCCCTTCAAACCAAACAACTTTCGTCTGAAGCATTTCTTTCTAGAATCACAAATAAAAAAGTTTTTGGGGGTGATCGATTAAAATGGGACACTGTATATGTATTACACGTGCATATAAATACGATAGATTTTTTAGAAAAATAGTGCCTGTCAAACGTGCATAGATACAGATCACTTTTTCGTTCTCTTTAACTTTAGCAACTTATACAAGACAGCATATACGTATGTACGTGTGCGATTTTGGATACACCTTCCTTCTTAGAGTCTGTTCACACGAGGCGGTTTTGACGCGCGGTTGCGCTGCCGCGCGTGACCGCGCGTTATCGCGAGGCGAGGTGCGACAACGCGCGCATACGTGCGTACGCGAAACGGCGTACGCGTGACGACGAGCGTCTACGATACGCTTTGAAGCATTTTAGATCCATAGGACACTCGCCGTCGCGCGTACGCCGTTTCGCGTACGCGCGTATGCGCGCGTTGTCGCACCTTGCCTCGCGACAACGCGCGGCTCGTGCAAACGTTAACTCGCGGCCGCAATCGCGCGGCAACCGCGCGGCAGAAACGCCTCGTGTGAACAGGCTCCTTGATCTCCTCGGTATCAGCTCCTTGCCGTCAATATATATTTCACTATCTATCACGCG